>NW_027099400.1:143266-187701 GCF_031753505.1 Anomalospiza imberbis
GCGGCTGCGGGGGGCGCTGGACGCCATGAGGGTGGGGCTGGGGGCGATTTGGGGGGGACTTGGGGGCGATTTGGGGGTTCCTGGGAGGACTTGGAGGTCTTGGGGGGATTTGGGGGTCCTGGGGGGATTTCGGGGGGGATTTTGAGGGGGATTTTGGAGGGAATTGGGGGTCCTGTGGGGGGTCCTGGGGGGATTTTGAGGGGGATTTTGGGGGGAATTGGGGGTCCTGAGGGGTTTTGGGGGGGGGGGTTAGGGGTCCTGGGGGGATTTTGGGGGAGATTTGGGGGGGATTTGGGGTTTCCAGGTGGGATTTGAGGTGTTCCAGGTGGGATTTGGGCATTCCAGGTGGGATTTGAGGGTTCCAGGTGGGATTTGGGGTGTACCAGGGGGTATTTGGGGTTCCTGGTGGGATTTGGGACTTCCAGAGGGATTTGGGGGTTCCAGGTGGGATTTGGGGTGTACCAGGGGGTATTTGGGGTTCCTGGTGGGATTTGGGGGTTCCAGGGTGGAATTTGGGGTGTTCCAGGGTGGAATTTGGGGTTCCTGGTGGGTTTGGGAGTTCCACAGGGGATTTGGGGTGTTCCAGGTGGGCTCTGAGGGCTCCTGGTGGAATTTGGGGTGTTCCAGGGTGGAATTTGGGGTCCCAGAGGAGGTTTGGGGTTTCCGGGTGGATTTGGGGTTACCAGGGTGGGATTTGGGGGTTCGGGGGTCTCTGACTTTGGAGCCCCCCAAATCCCCGCCAGGACCTGGCGCAGTGCGTGAACGAGGTCAAACGGGACAACGAGACCCTCAAGCAGCTCACGAGCATCCAGCTGTGCCTGCACAACATGGTGGGGACCCCCCCGGCACCCCCAAATCCCCCCCGGGTCCCATTCCCGATGTCCATCCCATTCCCGTGTCCCACTCCCGATGTCCATCCCATTCCCGTTCCCGATGTCCATCCCGTTCCTGATGTCCATCTTGTTCCCGATGTCCATCCTATTCCTGACGTCCCACCCCTGATGTCCATTCCATTCCCAATGTCCGTCCTGTTCCTGTGTCTCGTTCCTGATGTCCATCGTGTTCCCAATGTCCATCCCATTCCTGATGTCCATCCTGTTCCCATGTTCCATTCTTGATGTCCCAATGTCCATCCCGTTCCCAACGTCCATCCCATTCCGATGTCCATCCCACTCCTGATGTCCATCCCATTCCTGATGTCCCATCCCATTCCTGATGTCCATTCCATTCCCAATGTCCATCCCATTCCTGTTGTCCATCCCATTCCTGATGTCCCACTCCTGATGTCCACCCTGTTCCTGTGTCCCATTCCTGATGTCCATCCTGTTTTGATGTCCATCCCATTCCTGATGTCCATCCCATTCCTGATGTCCATCCCATTCCTGATGTCCACCCCGTTCCTGTGTCCCGTTCCCAATGTCCATCCCATTCCTGATGTCCATCCCATTCCTGATGTCCACCCCGTTCCTGTGTCCCGTTCCCAATGTCCATCCTATTCCTGATGTCCATCCCATCCCTGATGTCCATCCCGTTCCCATGTCCCATTCCCAGTCGCAGTCCCTGGCGCAGTTCGGACGCCCCAAGATCGATGGGGAGCTGAAGGTCTCCAGTGCAGAGAGACGCTCCAAGGTGGACAGGTTGGTCAGGGACACCTGAGGACGCCTGGGGAACACCTGGGGACACCATGAGGATACCACACGGACATCACAGCAATATGGGGACACCACAGAGATGTGGGGCCACCTCAGGAACACCTCGGGGGCATGGGGACATCCATGGGGACACCTCAGGAACACCTCGGGGGCATGGGGACATCCATGGAGACACCTCAGGAACACCTCGGGGACACCTCAGGGACATGGGGACATTGATGGAGACACCTCAGGAACATGTCCGGGACACCTCAGGGACATGAGGACACCTCAGGGACATAAGAACATCCATGGGAACACCTCGGGAACACCTCAGGAACACCTCTGGGACACCTCAGGGACATGGGGACATCCATGGAGACACCTCAGGAACACCTCTAGGACACCTCAGGGACATGAGGACACCTCAGGGACATGGGGACATTCATGGAGACACCTCAGGAACACCTCGGGGACATGGGGACACCTCAGAGGCATCTTAGGGACACCTTGGAGACACCTCAATGACATGGGGACATCCATGGGGACACCTCGAGAACATCTCAGGGATATGGGGACACCATGGGGACATGAGAACATCCATTGGGACACTGCAGGGACACCTGGAGGCTGGCCCAGGGCAGCCATGGGGACACCCTGTGGAGCGCGGTGGTCTCAGGGACGCGGTGCCACCTTGTCACTGTCCCCAGGTATGGCTTCCTGCTGGACAAGGCCCTGATCATCTGCAAGCGCCGTGGGGACTCCTATGAGACCAAGGATGTGGTGGACCTCCAGAGCCACCAACTGCACGAGGGTGGCCTCGGACCCCGCGATGGCAAAAAGGTACCGGGGACACCATGGGGACATCAGGGCCTGGGGGTCTGCAGTGTCCAGGTTCCGCCAGTCCCAGTGTCCTCTTCCCAAAGGACCCAGGTGGACACAAGTGTCCAGTCTTGTGGATCCCAGGATCCTGGTCACTGGTGGACATGTGTCCCGTTCCAAGTGGTCCCAAGTGTCCAGATCCTGGTGGTCCCCAGGTCCTCTTCCCAAAGACCTCAGAGGTCCAGATCTGGTGGATCCCAGGATCTTGGTTACTGGTGGTCCCAACATCCAGGTCCCTCATGGTGCCAAATGTCCAGATCTGGTGGACCCCAACAGCCTGTTCCCTGGTGGGTCCCCAGGTCCTGTTCCCTGGTGGACACAGATGTCCAGGTCAGGTGGATCCCAGGTTCCTCTTCTCTGGTGGATCCTCAGATTCTGTCCCTGGCTTTTCCCAGGATTCTGGTCTCTGGTGGACCCCAAAACCCCATTCCCTGGTGAATTCCCAGATCCTGGTCTCTGAAGGACCCCAAAACCCCATTCCCTGATGGATCCCAAGATCCTGGTCTCTGGTGGACCCCAAAACCCCACTCCCTGGTGAATTCCCAGATCCTGGTCTCTGAAGGACCCCAAAACCCCATTCCCTGATGGATCCCAAGATCCTGGTCTCTGGTGGACCCCAAAACCCCACTCCCTGGTGAATTCCCAGATCCTGGTCTCTGAAGGACCCCAAAACCCCATTCCCTGATGGATCCCAAGATCCTGGTCTCTGAAGGACCCAAAACCCCATTCCCTGGTGAATTCCCAGATCCTGGTCTCTGAAGGACCCCAAAACCCCATTCCCTGATGGATCCCAAGATCCTGGTCTCTGGTGGACCCCAAAACCCCATTCCCTGGTGAATTCCCAGATCCTGGTCTCTGAAGGACCCCAAAACCCCATTCCCTGGTGAATTCCCAGATCCTGGTCTCTGAAGGACCCCAAAACCCCATTCCCTGGTGAATTCCCAGATCCTGGTCTCTGAAGGACCCCAAAACCCCATTCCCTGGTGGATCCCCAAAATCTGGTCCCTGGTGCACCCTGCTGTCCACATCCTCAGTGGCCACCCCACCATTCAGTCACCCAAGAGGAGGGTGTGTGACCCCAATATCCCCAATGCCACGTGACCCTGCCCCATTTGGGGGGCGTGGCTGACCCCTCCCCACCCCACAGTGGTCCCACACCTTCATGCTGCTGGACACGGCCGGGCTGCCGGACTACGAGCTCTTCTTCAAGACGAGCGAGCTGAAAAAGAAGTGGCTGGAGCAGTTCGAGATGGCCCTGTAGGTGGCCCTATCCCCACGGAGGAGGTCACACCTGCCCCACTGGGAGGTCCTGGGGACACCCAGTTTGTCCCCACCAGACCCAGGTCCTCCCGTGTCCGGCAGGTCCAACATCTTCCCTGAGCACGCCCTGGCTGATGGACACGACTTCCAGATGTTCTCCTTCGAGGACACCACGTCCTGCAAGGCCTGCCAGATGTTGCTGAGGTAGGACCCCAAAATCACATCCCCACGGTTCTGGGGAGGCCATGGGGGGTGGGGGGAGGGTTGGGAGAGGGGTCTGGGGGGCTCTGAAAGAGGAGGAGACCCCACGGTTGGAGGTGGGGTGAGGTCAGGGTGGGTTGCACCCTTGGGGGTGGTGAGGACAAGGGGTGGGTCAAGGTGGAAGTTGGTGATGGAGGGGGTGGGTGGGGTCATGGGAAGGTCAAGGTCAAGGTGGGTCAAGCCTTGGTGGGTGGTCAAGGGCTACGGGATCAAGGAGCTCCTTGGGGGTCAAGCTCTTCATGGCCCTAAGGTGGGTCAAGGTTGGGTTGGAGTCAAGGTGGGTCAATGTTGAGTGGAGGCCAAGAGGTCAAGGTGGGTCAATGGTTGGTAGAAAACAAGGTGGGTCAAGGCCAAGGTGAGTCAAGGTTGGGTAGAAGTCAAGATGTCAAGGTGGGTCCATGGTTGGGTAGAAAACAACAAGGTGGGTCAAGGATAAGGTGGGTCAAGGGTTGGGTGGAAATCAAGGCCTGGACAGGTTCAGGTCAACCATGGGCTGGTCAGTCCTGGGTGGGCTCAGGTCAACCATGGACTGGTCAGTCATGGGCTGGTCAGTCCTGGGTGGGCTCAGGTGGGTGTGGGGCATGGCTGGTCGTGTGCCCTGTGACTGTGACCCCATGTCCCCCCGTGTCCCCCTCCGTGTCCCCAGGGGCACCTTCTACCAGGGCTACCGCTGCAGCCGCTGCCGAGCCCCCGCCCACAAGGAGTGCCTGGGGCGCGTGGGGACCTGCGGGAAGGCCGGAACTGGTGAGCGGCATCATGGGATTGGGGAGGGGCATCATGGGATTGAGGAGGAGGGAAACAGTGAATGGGGGCAGGAGGAATGGGGGAAGGTGGGGCATTGTGGGATACAAGATGGCTGACACAGCAGGGCATTGTGGGATACAAGATGGCTGATAGTATCATAGGATACAAAATGGCTGACATTTAGCAGGACATTGTGGGATACAAGATGGCTGACACAGCAGGGCATTGTGGGATACAAGATGGCTGACACAGAGCACTGCAGGATACAAAATGGCTAACATTTAGCAGGACATTGTGGCATACAAGATGGCTGACACCTCAGAGCATTGTGGGATACAAAATGGCTGACAGCACAGGCAATTGTGAGCTACAACATGGCTGACACTGAGCAGCAAAGGATACAAGATGGTTGACATTTAGCTGGGCATTGTGGGATACAAGATGGCTGACACAGCAGGGCATTGTGGGGATACAAGATGGCTGACACAGAGCACTGTAGGATACAAGATGGCTGACACAGCAGGGCATTGTGGGATACAAGATGGCTGACACAGAGCACTGCAGGATACAAGATGGCTGACACAGCAGGGCATTGTGGGATACAAGATGGCTGACACAGAGCACTGCAGGATACAAGATGGCTGACACAGCAGGGCATTGTGGGATACAAGATGGCTGACACTGAGTATCATATCACTAATAAACCCAACATTAATTAAGAGAGAGGCTAATTGCCATATCATTAATTAGGGGTGGGAGTAATTACCATATCATTAATTAGGGGTTGGACTAATTATCCTCAGCCCTAATGACCCAGTGTTAATTAAGAAGGAGGCTAATTGCCATATCATTAATTAGGGGTTGGACTAATTACCATATCATTAATTAGGGGTTGGACTAATTATCCTCAGCCCTAATGACCCCAATGTTAATTAAGAAGGAGGCTAATTGCCATATCATTAATTAGGGGTTGGACTAATTACCCCCAGTCCTAATTACCCCACCAACAATTAATTAATCCAATTATCCCATTATTAACGAAGGAAATTAACGACCAATTACTCCATCACCAATAAGTAGTCAGCTAATTACCCCTCATTAATTAAACCTCTGTCTAATGAGCCCATCGCTAATTAAGAAAACCACTAATTACCCCTCGCTAATGAACTTTTCCCCCCCCCAGATCCCGGAGCGGGGCGCACGGAAGGTACCAAAAAAACCCCAAAACGGGGGGGGAAGGAAACAAAAACCTCTGGATTTTGGGGGGGATTTTTTGGGGGGGTCCCCGGGGATCTCTTGGGGGGTCCCCGGGGATCTCAGGGGGGGTCCCCAGGGGGTCTCAGGGGGGGTCCAGGCCCCCCCAGCCCCCCCAAATCCTCCCCACTCACGGGGGTCTCCTTCCCTCCCCTCCCCTCCCCCCCCAGAACAAATCGGAGCGGCCGGGACCCGACAAGAAACGGGGGGAGCTGGGTGAGGAATTTGGGGGGTCCTGACCCCCCCAGTTCAAATTTGGGGGGTCCTGACCCCCCCCCCCCCAGTTCAAATTTGGGGGCTCACGACCCCCCCCCCCCAGTTCAAATTTGGGGGTCGTGAGCCCCCCACGACAGATTTTTTTGGGGGTTTGGGGGGGTCCTGACCCCCCCTCAGATGAAATTTGGGGGGTTCCGATCCCGCCGGTTCAAATTTGGGGGGGGTTTTGGGGGATCCTGATCGCCCCCAACTCAATTCTGGGGGGTCCTGACCCCCCCCCACATTTCAAATTTGGGGGGGGGGGGGTCTTGGGAGGTCCTGCCCCCCCTCCCCCCCCCCCAGTTCAATTTTGGGGGATTTTGTCCCCCCCCACTTCAAATCTGGGGGGACCCAACCCCCCCCCCCAGCTCAAATGGGGGGGGGTGGTTTTTGGGGGTCAGGACCCCCCCAGATGAAATTTGGGGGGTCCTGACCCCCTCCCCAGTTCAAACTTGGGGGTCCCGACCCCCCACCCAATCTATTTTTGGGGGTCTCCGAGGGTTTTGACCCCCCCCGATCAAATTTTGGGGGATCCCGGGGGGTTTTTGACCCCCCCCAAATCCATTTTTGGGGGGTCTCGGGGGGTTTTTTGACCCCCAAAACTTTTTTGGGGGGGTTTTGACCCCCCAAACCCATTTTTGGGGGTCTCGGGGGGGGTTTTGACCCCCTCAAATCCATTTTTGGGGGTCTCGGGGGGGGGTTTTGACCCCCCCAAATCCATTTTCTGGGGGTCTCAGGGGGGGTTTTGACCCCCCCAAATACATTTTTGTGGGTCTCGGGGGGGTTTTTGACCCCCCAAATCTCTTTGGGGGGGTTTTTGATCCCCCAAATCCATTTTTGGGGGTCTCGGGGGGTTTTTGACCCCCCAAATCCATTTTGGGGGGCTTTTTGACCCCCTCGATCAATTTTTTGGGGTGTCTTGGGGGGGTTTTTGCCCCCCAATCCATTTCTGGGGTGTCACGGAGGTTTTTGCCCCACCCCCCCAAAATCAATATTGGGGGTCCCAAGGGGGTTTTTGACCCCCCAGTTCCAATTTTGGGGGTCCTGGGGGGGTTTTTGACCCACCCAAATCCACTTCGGGGGGGTCCCGAGGGGAATTTTGCCCCCCAAATCCCTCTGGGGAGGTTTTGACCCCCCCCCCCAATTCCATTTCTGGGGGTCCCGGGGGGGGTTCCTGACTCGGGGTCCCCCCCCCACCCCCCCCAGGACTCCCCAAAATGGAGAGCACCCAGGGGTACAGCGGGGTGCCCCCCCCCCCGGGGGTCCTGGCCCCGCCCCTGCGCCTCAGCCCCGGTGACGTCATCGAGGTGACAGCGGCCGAGGCCGAGGAGCTCTGGTGGCAGGTGGGGACCCCAAAAATGGGGGGGGACCCCAAAAATGGGGGGGTCCTAAAATGGGGAGGATGAGACCCCTGAAATGGGGGGGGGGGGGAACGTGTCCTGAAATGGGGCAGGGGAGGTGGGACCCCAAAAAATGGGGGAGGGGGAGGTCCTGAAATGAGGAGGGGACCCCAAAAATGGGGGGGGACCCCAAAAAATGGGGGGGGACCCCAGAAATGGGGGGGGACCCCAGAAATGGGGGGATCCGAAAATGGGGGGGGGGGGGTGTCCTAAAATGGTGAGGATGAGACCCCTGAATTTGGGGGGGGACGTGTCCTGAAATGGGGCAGGGGAGGTGGGACCCCAAAAAATGGGGGGAGGGGGAGGTCCTGAAATGAGGAGGGGACCCCAAAAATGGGGGGTGACCCCTCGGGGGGGTGGGGGGGAACTCCTGAAATGGGATGGGGGACCCAAAATGGGGGGGGGGAGGCTCCTAAAATGGAGGGGGGGGGGATGGGACCCCTGAAATGGGGCCGGGGGGGGCTCCTTAAATTGGGGGAGGTCCTAAAATGGGGGGGGGGGTCTTAAAATGTGGGGGGTCCTAAAATAGGGGGGTTCTAAAATGTGGGGGGTCCTAAAATAGGCTGGGACCCCTGAAATGAGGGTGGGACCCCCGAAATGAGGACAGGATCCCCAAATTTGGGTTGGAACCCCCAAAATTGGGACCCCAAGGTATCAAATTGAGTCAGGACACCCCAAAAATCACAGGAGACCCCCCCAGAATTTAGGGGGGGACCCCATCCCCAATTCCTGGGGGGGTTTCCCCAAACTTTGGGGGTCTGGGGACCCCCTCGGACCCCCCAAATTTCCCCCCTCAGGGTCGGAACGTGGCCAGCGGGGAGCTGGGCTGGTTCCCCCGACGCATCGTCAAACCTTTCGTGTCCGTGAGTTTGGGGACCCCCCAAGAAAAGGCCCCCAAGATTTTGGGGGGCTCCCCGAATTTGGGGAGGGGGTGTGGGATTTTTTGGGGGGTCATTCGGAGCCCTGGAACCCCAATTTCGGCTCCTCTCTTTGTCGCAGGCGCCGCTGCCGGATCTCTCCGTCTACCCGTGGTCAGTGGTGGGACCCCGAAATTCGCGCTTGAACCCAAAAATTCTTCTCTGAAACAGCAAATTCCGCCCTGAACCCCAAAAAGTCTGCCCTGAACCCCGTAATTCGCACCTGGGATCCCCAAATTGGCAGCTGGCACCCCAAAACTCGCAGCCGGAACCCCCAAAATTCTGCCCGAGACCCCAAAATTCTGCCCTGAAATCTGAAATTCTGCCTGGAACCCCAAAAATTCTGCCCTGAACCCCGAAATTCGCACCTGGGATCCCCAAAATTCTACCCTGAGCCCCGAAATTCTGCCCTGAACCCCGAAATTCGCACCTGGGATCCCCAAATTGGCATCTGGGTGTTCAGTTGCAAATTTTTGGGTCCCAGTTGGGATTTTTGGGGTCTTGGCTGTGATTTTTGGGTCACAGACCCTCATGGAGCTGGGGGTTTTCCCGAGTGTGATTTTTGGGGTGCCCCGCAGGTTTGGGGGTTCCCTGGAGTGCGCGGGGGCCAAGCAGGGGTTTTGGGGTCCCGGGTGTGATTTTTGGTGTCCTGGGTGGGGTTTTTGGGCTTCCAGGCGGGTTTTGGGGTCCCGGGTGTGATTTTTGGGGTCCTGGGTGGGGTTTTGGGGTTCCGGGTGTGATTTTTGGGGTCCTGGGTGGGGTTTTCAGGTTCCGGGCGGGTTTTGGGGTCCCGGGTGTGATTTTTGGTGTCCTGGGCGGGGGTTTTGGGGTTCTGGTGGGTTTTGGGGTCTGGGTGTGGTTTTTGGGGTCCTGGTGGGGTTTTTGGGGTCACAGGTGCGGTTTTGGGGTCTCGGGTGTCATTTTTGGTGTCCTGGGCGGGGTTTTGGGGTTCCGGACGGGTTTTGGGGGTCCCGGGTGTGGTTTTTGGGGTCCTGGGTGGGGTTTTGGGGTCCCCGGGTGTGATTTTTGGGGTCCTGGGTGGGGTTTTGTGTCCTGGTTGTGATTTTTTGGGGTCCCGGGTGTGGTTTTTGGGGTCCTGGGTGGGGGTTTTGGGGTCCCGGGTGTGGTTTTTTGGGTCCCAGATGGGATTTTTGGGGACCCGGTGTGGTTTTTGGGGTTCCGGATGGGATTTTTGGGGTCCCAGGTGTGGTTTTTTGGGGTCCCGGGTGTGGTTTTTTGGGGTTCCGGATGGGATTTTTGGGGTTCCAGGTGTGGTTTTTGGGGTCCCAGGTGGGGTTTTTGGGGTCCCAGGTGTGGTTTTTGGAGTCCCGGATGGGATTTTTGGGGTCCCAGGTGGGGTTTTTGGGGTCCGGGTGTGATTTTTGGGGTCCCGGGTGGGGTTTTGGGTTCCGGTTGGGATTTTTGGGGTCCCCGGGTGTGATTTTTGGGGTCCCGGGTGGGGTTTTGGGGTCCCGGGTGTGTTTTTTGGGTCCCAGATGGGATTTTTTGGGTCCTGGGTGTGGTTTTTGGGGTCCTGGTGTGGTTTTTGGGTCCCGGTTTGGGATTTTTTGAGGTCCTGGGTGCGATTTTTGGGGTCCCGGGTGGGGTTTTGGGGTCCCCGGGTGTGTTTTTTGGGTCCCAGATGGGATTTTTTGGGTCCTGGGTGTGGTTTTTGGGGTCCCAGGTGTGGTTTTTGGGTCCCGGTTGGGATTTTTGGGGTCCTGGGTGCGATTTTTGGGGTTCCGGGTGGGGTTTTGGGTTCCGGTTGGGATTTTTGGGGTCCCGGGTGTGATTTTTGGGGTCCCGGGTGGGGTTTTGGGGTCCCGGGTGTGTTTTTTGGGTCCCAGATGGGATTTTTTGGGTCCTGGTGTGGTTTTTGGGGTCCCAGGTGTGGTTTTTGGGTCCGGTTGGGATTTTTGGGGTCCTGGGTGCGATTTTTTGGGGTTCCGGGTGGGGTTTTGGGTTCCGGTTGGGATTTTTGGGGTCCCGGGTGTGATTTTTGGGGTCCCGGGTGGGGTTTTGGGGTCCCGGGTGTGTTTTTTGGGTCCCAGATGGGATTTTTTGGTCCTGGGTGTGGTTTTTTGGGGTCCTGGGTGTGGTTTTTGGGTCCCGGTTGGGATTTTTGAGGTCCTGGGTGCGATTTTTGGGGTCCCGGGTGGGGTTTTGGGGTCCCGGGTGTGTTTTTTTGGGTCCCAGATGGGATTTTTTGGGTCCTGGGTGTGGTTTTTGGGGTCCCAGGTGTGGTTTTTGGTCCGGTTGGGATTTTTGGGGTCCTGGGTGCGATTTTTGGGGTTCCGGGTGGGGTTTTGGGTTCCGGTTGGGATTTTTGGGGTCCCGGGTGTGATTTTTGGGGTCCCGGGTGGGGTTTTGGGGTCCCGGGTGTGTTTTTTTGGGTCCCAGATGGGATTTTTTGGGTCCTGGGTGTGGTTTTTGGGGTCCTGGGTGTGGTTTTTGGGTCCCGGTTGGGATTTTTTGGGGTCCTGGGTGCGATTTTTGGGGTTCCGGGTGGGGTTTTTGGGGTTCCGGTTGGGATTTTTGGGGTCCCGGGTGTGATTTTTGGGGTCCCGGGTGGGGGTTTTGGGGTCCCGGGTGTGTTTTTTTGGGTCCCAGATGGGATTTTTTTGGGTCCTGGGTGTGATTTTTGGGGTCCTGGGTGTGGTTTTTGGGTCCCGGTTGGATTTTTGGGGTCCTGGGTGCGATTTTTGGGGTCCCGGGTGGGGGTTTTGGGTTCCGGTTGGGATTTTTGGGGTCCCGGGTGTGATTTTTGGGGTCCCGGGTGGGGTTTTGGGGTCCCGGGTGTGTTTTTTGGGTCCCAGATGGGATTTTTTGGGTCCTGGGTGTGGTTTTTGGGGTCCTGGGTGTGGTTTTTGGGTCCCGGTTGGGATTTTTGAGGTCCTGGGTGCGATTTTTGGGGTCCCGGGTGGGGTTTTGGGGTCCCGGGTGTGTTTTTTTGGGTCCCAGATGGGATTTTTTGGGTCCTGGGTGTGGTTTTTGGGGTCCCAGGTGTGGTTTTTGGGTCCCGGTTGGGATTTTTGGGGTCCTGGGTGCGATTTTTGGGGTCCCGGGTGGGGTTTTTGGGTTCCGGTTGGGATTTTTTGGGGTCCCGGGTGTGATTTTTGGGGTCCCGGGTGGGGTTTTGGGGTCCCGGGTGTGTTTTTTGGGTCCCAGATGGGATTTTTTGGGTCCTGGGTGTGGTTTTTGGGGTCCTGGGTGTGGTTTTTGGGTCCCGGTTGGGATTTTTGGGGTCCTGGGTGCGATTTTTGGGGTTCCGGGTGGGGGTTTTGGGGTTCCGGTTGGGATTTTGGGGGTCCCGGGTGTGATTTTTGGGGTCCCCCCAGGTTCGGGGGGTCCCCTGGAGCGCGCGGGGGCCGAGCAGGCACTGTCCCTCCTCTCCGACGGCGCCTTCCTGGTGCGGCAGCGGCTCCGCGAGCCCGGGGACTTCGCCATCAGCATCAAGTGAGCCTGGGGACACCGGGGGACACCGGGGGACAGCGGGGGACACCTGGGGACACCTGGGGACACCACAGGGTCACCTGGGACACCGGGGGACACCGCAGGGTCACCTGGGGACACCGGGGGACACCACAGGGACACTTGGGGACACCGCAGGGACACCTGGGGACACCACAGGGACACTGCAGGGACACCACAGGGACACCTGGGGACACCACAGGGACACTTGGGGACACCACAGGGACACTTGGGGACACCTGGGGACAACGCAGGGACACTTGGGGACACCACAGGGACACTTGGGGACACCTGGGGACACCATAGGGACACCACAGGGACACCTGGGGACACCTGGGGACACCATAGGGACACCACAGGGACACCTGGGGACACTGCAGGGACACCTGGGGACACCACAGGGACACTTGGGGACACCTGGGGACCACCACAGGGACACTTGGGGACACCTCTGGGGACACCTGGGGACACCGCAGGGACTCTGCAGGGACACCTGGGGACACCGCAGGGACACCACAGGGACACTTGGGGACACCACAGGGACACCTGGGGACACCACAGGGACACCTGGGGACACCTGGGGACACCTGGGGACACCATAGGGACACCTGGGGACACCACAGGGACACCTGGGGACACCTGGGGACACCTGGGGACACCACAGGGACACCTGGGGACACCTGGGGACACCACAGGGACACCTGGGGACACCGCAGGGACACTTGGGGACACCTGGGGACACCTGGGGACACCTGGGGACACCGTAGGGACACCGCAGGGACTCTGCAGGGACACCTGGGGACACATGGGGACACCATAGGGACAGCTTGGGGACACCACAGGGACACCTGGGGACACCTGGGACACTGCAGGGACACCTCTGGGGACACCTGGGGGACACCATAGAGACACCTGGGGACACCATAGGGACACTTGGGGACACCTGGGGACACTTGGGGACACCGTAGGGACACCACAGGGACTCTGCAGGGACACCTGGGGACACCTGGGGGACACCTGGGGACACCACAGGGACACCACAGGGACACCTGGGGACACTTGGGGACACCGCAGGGACACCACAGAGACACTTGGGGACACCTGGGGACACCTGGGGACACTGCAGGGACACCTCTGGGGACACCTGGGGATACTTGGGGACACCTGGGGACACCTGGGGACACCTGGGGACACCATAGGGACACTTGGGGACACCTGGGGACACTTGTGGACACCTCTGGGGACACCTGGGGACAGCTGGGGACACTGCAGGGACACCTGGGGGCACCTCTGGGGACACCGCAGGGACACTGCAGGGACACCTGGGGACACTTCTGGGGACAATTTTGGGACATTTGGGACACTTGGGGACGCCTTTGGGGTCACAGGGAGGCTTTTGGGACATTTATGGGACACCTGGGGACACCCGGGGACACTTTTGAGGTCACGGGGAGACTTCTGGGATCACAGGGGCACTTCTGGGGACAGTTCTGGGGTCGCGGGGACACTTTTGGGACAACTCTGGGACACTGGGGACACCGCAGGGACACCGCAGGGACACTTTGGGGATACTTGGGGACAGTTTTGGGGTCGCGGAGAGGCTTCGGGGGACACTTTTGGGGTCACTTTTGGGGTCACTTTTGGGGTCACGGGGACGCTTTTGGGGAAGGAGAGGAAGAGGGAGAGCGAGGGAGGGAGGGACGGGGGAGAGGGAGGGGGGAGAGGTCGCCGGGACACTTTTGGGACACGGGGACACTTTTAGGGAGGGAGGGGGGAGGGAGAGGGGAGGGAGGGGGAGGGAAAGAGAGGGAGAGAGAGGGAAAGAAGGGAGGGAGGGAGAGAAGGGAGGGAGGGAGGGAGGGAGGGAGGGGGAGAAGGAGAGGGAGGGAGAGAGGGGAGGGGGAGACGGAGGGGGGGAGAGAGAGGGAGGGAGAAGGAAGGGGGAGGGAGGGGGAGAGAGAGGGAGAAGGGGAGAAAGAGAGAGAGGGAGGGGGGAGGGAGGGAAGGAGGGAGAGAAGGAGGGGAAGGGAGAGAGGGGGAAGGAGGGAGGAAGGGAAGGAGGGAGAAAGAGAGGGAGAAGGGGAGGAAAGGGAGAGAAAGAGGGAGAGGGAGGGGACTAGGAGAGGGAGGAAGGGAGGGAAGGAAGGAGGGAGGGAGGGAGGGAGGGAGAGACCGAGGGGAAGAGGGAGAGGGAGGGGACAAGGAGAGGGAGGGGAAGGGAGAGAGGGGGAGGGAGGAAGGGAGGGAGGGGGGAAGAAGGGAGAAAGAGAGAGAGAAGGGGAGGAAGGGAGAGAAAGAGGGGAGAGGGACGGGACAAGGGAGGGAGGGAGGGAGAGACGGAGAGGGAGAGGGAGGGGACAAGGAGAGGGAGGGAGGGAGGGAGGGAGGGAGGAGGGAGGGAGGGAGGGAGGGAGGGAGGGAAGGAAGGAGGAAGGAAGGAAGGAAGGAAGGAAGGAAGGAAGGAAGGAAGGAAGGAAGGAAGGAAGGAAGGAAGGAAGGAAGAAGGAAGGAAGGAAGGAAGGAAGGAAGGAAGGAAGGAAGGAAGGAAGGAAGGGAAGGAAGGAGGGAAGGGAAGGAAAGGAAGGGGAGGGGAGAAGAGGGAGGGAGAGGGAGGGAAGGAAAGGAAAGAAGGGAAAGGAGAAGGAAAGGAAAGGGAAAGAAAGGGAAGGAAGGAAAGGAAAGGAAAGGAAAGGAAAGAAAGGAAAGGAAAGGAAAGGGAAAGGAAGGAAAGGGAAAGGAAAGGAAAGGAAAGGAAAGGGGTTAGGTAAGGGGGAAAGGAAAGGAAAGGGAAAGGAAGGAAAGGAAAGGAAAGGAAAGGAAAGGAAAGGAAAGGGAAAGGGAAAGGAAAGGAAAGGAAAGGAAAGGAAAGGAAAGGAAAGGAAAGGAAAGGAAAGGAAAGGAAAGGAAAGGAACGGAGGGAAGAGGAGAAGGAGGAGGGAGGGAGGGCGGGAGGGAGGGAGGAGGAGCCGCGGGTGACTCCGCGCAGGTTCCGCGGGCAGGTCAAGCACATCAAGGTGACGGCGAGCGAGGGGCTCTACAGAGTGACCGAGAGGAAAGCCTTCAAGGGGCTCGTGGTGAGACCCGCACCCCCAAAAACCCCCCGGGGGCACCCCAAAAAAACCCAAAATCCTTCCGGGGGACACCAAAAACCCGGGAGACCCCAAAAAAAAACCACCTCAAAATCCTGCCCGGGGACCCCAAAAACCTCGGGGGCACCCCAAAAACCCCGAGGGGACCCCAAAAAACCGGAAGGGACCCCAAAAAAAACCCAAAATCCTTCCGGGGGACACCAAAAACCCGGGGAGACCCAAAAAAAACCTCAAAATCCTGCCCGGGCACCCCAAAAAACCCCGAGGGGACCCCAAAAAACCGGAAGGGACCGCCAAAATCCCAAAATCCTACCGGGGGACCCCAAAAAAAACGGGGGGACCCCAAAAATCCAGGGAGGGACCCCAAAAACCCCGGAGGGACTCCAAAAACCCCAAAATCCTCCCGAGGGGACCCCAAAACAACCACCGAGGGGAGGACCCCAAAAAACCCAAAAACCTCCCGGGGGACCCTAAAAACCCGGAGGGTCCCGAAAAATCCAGGGGGGACCCCAAAATCCTCAGGGGGGACCCCATAACTCGCAGGAACCCCAAATCCTTCCCCAAATTGGGGAAGGAGGACAAAAACACCAAAAACCCGGTTTTGGGGTTTTTGGGGTTCCTGACCCTGTCTGGCTGAGTTTTTGGGGGTTTTTTGGAGGTTTTGGGGGGTTTTGGGGGTTCCTGACCCTCTCTGGCTGAGTTTTGGGGGGTTTTTGGGGTTCCTGATCCTCTCTGGCTGAGTTTTTGGGGGCTTTGGGGGGGTTTTGGGGGGGGGGTTTGGGGTCATTGACCATCTCTGTGTGAGTTTTTGGGGGGGTTTTTGGGGTTCCTGACCCTCTCTGGTTGAGTTTTTGGGGGTTTTTGGAGGTTTTGGGGTCACTGACCCTCTCTGGCTGAGTTTTTGGGGTTTTTGGGGGGATGTTTGGGGTTCCTGACCCTCTCTGGCTGAGTTTTTGGGGGTTTTGGGGTCACTGACACCTCGGGGCCGTTTTTGGGGTGCCCCCAGGAGCTGGTGGAGTTCTACCGGCGGAAACTCGCTGCGGGATTGCTTCAAGGCGCTGGACACGACCCTGGCCGTGCCCTACAGGGACCCCCGAGAGCCGCGTGGGACCCCGAGAGCCCGGTACGGGATCGGGGTCGGGATCGGGGTGGGGACCCACCCCACAACTGCCCGGACCCCCCCAAATCCCCCTCAGGACCCCCGTAACTCCCAAAGAGGCCCCAAATCATCCCGTGGCCACCCCATAACTCCCAGGAACCCCAAATCATCCCATGGCCACCCCATAACCCCCAGAAACCCCAAATCCTTCCCGTGGCCACCCCATAACCCCCAGGAACCCCAAATCATCCCATGGCCACCCCATAACCCCCAGAAACCCCAAATCCTTCCCGTGGCCACCCCATAACCCCCAGGAACCCCAAATCCTTCCCATGTTCACCCCATAACCCCCAGGAACCCCAAATCATCCCGTGCTCACCCCATAACCCCCAGGAACCCCAAATCCTTCCCATGTTCACCCCATAACCCCCAGGAACCCCAAATCATCCCGTGCTCACCCCATAACCCCCAGGAACCCCAAATCCTTCCCATGCTCACCCCATAACCCCCAGGAACCCCAAATCCTTCCCATGCTCATCCCATAACCCCCAGGAACCCCAAATCATCCCGTGCTCATCCCATAACCCCCAGGAACCCCAAATCCTTCCTGTGCTCACCCCATAACCCCCAGGAACCCCAAATCCCCTCAGGGTCACCCCATAACCCCCAGGAACCCCAAATCCTTCCTGTGCTCACCCCATAACCCCCAGGAACCCCAAATCCCCTCAGGGTCACCCCATAACCCCCAGGAACCCCCAAATCCTTCCTGTGCTCACCCCCATAACCCCCAGGAACCCCAAATCCTTCCTGTGCTCACCCCATAACCCCCAGGAACCCCAAATCCTTCCTGTGCTCACCCCATAACCCCCAGGAACCCCAAAATCCTATATCAAGGACACCCCATAACACCCATGAACCCCAAATCTTCCCGTGGCCACCCCATAACCCCCAGGAACCCCAAATCCTTCCCGTGCTCACCCTTATAACCCCCAGGAACCCAAAAATCTTCCCGTGCTCACCCCATAACCCCCAGGAACCCCAAATCCTTCCCGTGCTCCCCCCATGACCCCCAGGAACCCCAAATCATCCCGTGCTCACCCCATAACCCCCCAGGAACCCCAAATCCTTCCCGTGCTCACCCCATAACCCCCAGGAACCCCAAATCTTCCCGTGCTCACCCCATAACCCCAAGGAACCCCAAATCCCTCCTCAGGGCCACCCCATAACCCAAAGAAAACCCAAAATCCCCCATCAGGGTCACCCCACAATCCCCAGGAACCCCAAATCCTTCCTGTGGCCACCCCATAAGCCCACAGCCCAGGGGGGTTTTGGGGTCCCCTGGGGTTATGGGGTGGCCACGGGAAGATTTAGGGGTTCCTGGGGGTTATGGGGTGAGCACGGGAAGATTTGGGGTTCCTGGGGGTTATGGGGTGAGCACGGGAAGATTTTTGGGTTCCTGGGGGTTATAAGGGTGAGCACGGGAAGGATTTGGGGTTCCTGGGGGTTATGGGGTGGCCACGGGAAGATTTGGGGTTCATGGGTGTTATGGGGTGTCCTTGATATAGGATTTTGGGGTTCCTGGGGGTTATGGGGTGAGCACAGGAAGGATTTGGGGTTCCTGGGGGTTATGGGGGTGAGCACAGGAAGGATTTGGGGTTCCTGGGGGTTATGGGGTGAGCACAGGAAGGATTTGGGGTTCCTGGGGGTTATGGGGTGACCCTGAGGGGATTTGGGGTTCCTGGGGGTTATGGGGTGAGCACAGGAAGGATTTGGGGTTCCTGGGGGTTATGGGGTGACCCTGAGGGGATTTGGGGTTCCTGGGGGTTATGGGGTGAGCACAGGAAGGATTTGGGGTTCCTGGGGGTTATGGGGTGAGCACGGGATGATTTTTGGGTTTCTTTGGGTTATGGGGTGACCCTGAGGGGTTTTGGGGTTCTTTGGAGTTGTGGGGTGGCCCTGACAAATGATTAGGTGGGGTTGGATTTAGGGGTGTCACCGTGTCCCCTGTCACCGTGTCCCCTGTGTGTCCCCAGCTGCCACCCACAGTTTCAGCAGGATTGGGGCCAGATTTTGGGATTTCGGGGTGTCCCTTGTGTCCCTTGTCACCGTGTCCCCCCTTGTCCCCTGTCACCGTGTCCCCTGTGTGTCCCCAGGTGCCACCCACAGTTTCAGCTGGATTGGGTCTGGATTTTGGGATTTCGGGGTGTCCCTTGTGTCCCCTATCACCGTGTCCCCCGTGTCCCCTGTCACCGTGTCCCCTGTGTCCCCAGGTGCCACCCGCAGTTTCAGCTGGATTGGGGCCGGATTTTGGGATTTCGGGGTGTCCCTTGTGTCCCTTGTCACCGTGTCCCCCATGTCCCCTGTCACCGTGTCCCCTGTGTCCCCAGGTGCCACCCGCAGTTTCAGTTGGATTGGGGTTGGATTGGGGGTGTCACTGTGTCCCCCATGTCCCCTGTCACCGTGTCCCCTGTGTCCCCCAGGCTTTGGCTCTGTTTGGGGTTGGATTTGGGCACTTGGGGGTGTCACCATGTCCCTTGTGTCCCCTATGTGTCCCCAGGTGCCACCCGCAGTTTCAGGTGGATTTTGGGATTTGGGGGTGTCACTGTGTCCCTTATGTCCCCTGTCACCGTGCCCCCTGTGTGTCCCCAGGTGCCACCCGCAGTTTCAGGTGGATTTTGGGATTTGGGGGTGTCACCGTGTCCCTTGTCACCGTGCCCCCTGTGTGTCCCCAGGTGCCACCCGCAGTTTCAGCTGCACTGGGGCTGGATTTTGGGACTTGGGGGTGTCCCTTGTGCCCCATGTCACTTGTCCCCCATGTCTCCAGGTGCCACCCGCAGTTTCAGGTGGATTTTGGGATTCGGGGGTGTCACCGTGTCCCCTGTCACCGTGCCTCTGTGTGTCTCCAGGTGCCACCCGCAGTTTCAGGCGGATTTTGGGATTTGGGGGTGTCACCGTGTCCCTTATGTCCCCTGTCACCGTGCCTCTGTGTGTCCCCAGGTGCCAGCCGCAGTTTCGGCTCGGCCAAGGCCCGTTACGCCTTCAGCGCGCGGGACCGGACGGAGCTGTCGCTGCGGGAAGGGGACATCGTGCGCGTCCTCAGCAAGAGGGGACAGCCGGGCTGGTGGAAAGGGGAGATCTACGGCCGGGTACGGCACTGTCCCCTCCCTTGGGGACACATCGGGGACACCCCTGAGCCTGTCCCCACCCTTGGGGCCACCCCTGAGCCCCTGTCCCCAACCCCAGGGGACACTGGGGACACCTCTGAGCCTCAGGGACATCGGGATCACTCCTGTCCCCAACCCCTGGGGACACCCCTGAGACCCTGTCCCCAACCCCTGGGGACATCGGGATCACTCCTGTCCCCAACCCCTGGGGACATCGGGATCACTCCTGCCCCCAACCCCTGGGGACATGGGGATCACTCCTGCCCCCAACCCCTGGGGACACTGGGGACACCCCTGAGACCCTGTCCCCAACCCCTGGGGACATGGGGATCACTCCTGCCCCCAACCCCTGGGGACATGGGGATCACTCCTGTCCCCAACCCCTGGGGACACTGGGGACACCTCTGAGCCTCAGGGACATCGGGATCACTCCTGCCCCCAACCCCTGGGGACATCGGGATCACTCCTGCCCCCAACCCCTGGGGACATCGGGATCACTCCTGCCCCCAACCCCTGGGGACATCGGGATCACTCCTGTCCCCAACCCCCGGGGGACATCGGGATCACTCCTGCCCCCAACCCCTGGGGACACTGGGGACACCCCTGAGCCTGTCCCCAACCCTTGGGGACATGGGGATCACTCCTGTCCCCAACCCCTGGGGACACCCCTGAGACCCTGCCCCCAACCCCTGGGGACACTGGGGACACCCCTGAGACCCTGTCCCCAACCCCTGGGGACATCGGGATCACTCCTGTCCCCAACCCTTGGGGACATCGGGATCACTCCTGCCCCCAACCCCTGGGGGACAGCCAAGCTGGTGGAAAGGGGAGATCTACGGCCGGGTGTGGCACTGTCCCTTCCCTTGGGGGGACACTGGGGACATCCCTGAGACCCTGTCCCCAACCCTTGGGGACATCGGGATCACTCCTGTCCCCAACCCCTGGGGACACTGAGGACATCCCTGAGCCTGTCCCCAACCCTTGGGGACATGGGGATCACTCCTGCCCCCAACCCTTGGGGACATCGGGATCACTCCTGTCCCCAACCCCTGGGGACACTGGGGACACCCCTGACCCTGTCCCCAACCCCTGGGGACATCGGGATCACTCCTGCCCCCAATCCCTGGGGACACTGGGGACACCCCTGACCCTGTCCCCAACCCCTGGGGACATCGGGATCACTCCTGCCCCCAATCCCTGGGGACACTGGGGACACCCCTGAGACCCTGTCCCCAACCCCTGGGGACACTGGGGACACCCCTGACCCTGTCCCCAACCCCTGGGGACATGGGGATCACTCCTGCCCCCAACCCCTGGGGACACACCCCTGACCCTGTCCCCAACCCCTGGGGACATCGGGATCACTCCTGTCCCCAACCCCTGGGGACACTGGGGACACCCCTGACCCTGTCCCCAACCCCTGGGGACATGGGGATCACTCCTGCCCCCAACCCCTGGGGACACCCCTGACCCTGTCCCCAACCCCTGGGGACATCGGGATCACTCCTGTCCCCAACCCCTGGGGACACTGGGGACACCCCTGACCCTGTCCCCTCTCCCCGGGTGTCCCCCTGTCCCCTGACCCCACTGCCCCTGTCCCCCCCAAAGATGTCCCCATGTCCCCTGTCCCTGTCCCCCCCCGGTGTCCCCTGACCCTCTGTCCCTGTCCCCAGGTCGGTTGGTTTCCCGCCAATTACGTGGACGAGGATTTCTCGGATTATTGCTGATTTCTCGGATTATTGATGATTTTGGGGATTATTGCTGATTCTGGGGACGCCCCGAAAGCGGCGCCACCCCCGATGGGGTCTCCGATGTCCCCGAAGATGTCCCCAAAGAATGTCCCCAAACCCGATAATTTATGGGACAAAATAAACCGGGATCGGCTCCAAGGGGATTTGACAGGAATCGGTCCCCAAAAATTCCGCGAATGTCCGGCCGGGAATGTCCGGCCAAGGCACAAAGGTCATGGCTGGGAAAGTCCAGCCGGGAATGTCCAGCCAAGGGGCAAAGGTCACGGACGGGAATGTCCAGCCTGGAATGTCCAGCCAGGAATGTCCAGCCAGGAATATCCGGCTGGGAATGTCCAGCCAAGGGGCAAAGGTCACGGACGGGAATGTCCAGCTGGAATGTCCAGCCTGGAATGTCCAGCCAGGAATGTCCGGCCAGGAATGTCCGGCTGGGAATGTCCAGCTGGGAATGTTCAGCCAGGAATGTCCAGCTGGGAATGTTCAGCCAGGATTGCCCAGCTGGGAATGTCTGGCCGGGAATGTCTGGCTGGGAATGTCCGGCTGGGAATGTCCAGCTGGGAATGTCCGGCTAGGAATGTCCAGCCAGGAATGTCCAGCTGGGAATGTCCGGCTGGGAATGTCTGGCTGGGAATGTCCGGCTGGGAATGTCTGGCTGGGAATGTCCGGCTGGGAATTTCCGGCCAGGAATGTCCAGCTGGGAATGTCCAGCCAGGAATGTCCAGCTAAGGAGCAAAGGTCACGGCCGGGAATGTCCAGCTGAGAAGGTCCAGCTGGGAATATCCAGCCGGGAATGTCCGGCTGGGAATGTCCGGCCAGGAATGTTCGGCCGGGAATGTCTGGCTGGGATGTCTGGCAGGGAATGCCTGGCCAGGAATGTCCAGCCAGGAATGTCCAGCCAGGAATGTCCAGCCAGGAATGTCCAGCCGGGAATGTCCGGCCGGGAATGTCCGGCCGGGAATGTCCGGCCAGGAATGTCCAGCTATGGGGGGATTTTGGGGTGAATTCCCAGAATTTTGGGGTGAATTTCTGGGATTTTGCGTGAATTCCCTGATTTTGGGGTGAATTCCCAGGATTTTGGGGTGAATTCCCAGGATTTTGGGTGAATTCCCTGATTTTGGGGTGAATTCCCTGATTTTGGGGTGAATTCCCAGGATTTTGGGCTGAATTCCCGGGTTTTGGGGTGAATTCCCAGGATTTGGGGTCAGGGGGGTCCCAGTTTGATCCCAGTCCAATCCCAGTACACACACGCATTTATTGGTATTTTTTCCCCAGTTCCTGGGATTTTGGGGTGAATTCCCGGGTTTTGGGGTGAATTCCCGGGTTTTGGGGTCAGGGGGTACCAGTTTGATCCCAGTCCAATCCCAGTACACACACGCATTTATTGGTATTTTTTCCCCAACACCCGGGATTTTGGGGTGAAATCCCGGGATTTTGGGGCGAATTCCCGGATTTTGGGGTGAATTCCCAGGATTTGGGGTCAGGGGGGTCCCAGTGTGATCCCAGTCCAATCCCAGTACACACACACATTTATTGGTATTTTTTCCCCAACACCCGGGATTTTGGGGTGAATTCCCAGATTTTGGGGTGAATTCTCAGATTTTGGGGTGAATTCCCGGCTTTTGGGTGAATTCCCGGATTTTGGGGTCAGGGGGGGTCCCAGTGTGATCCCAGTCCAATCCCAGTACACACACGCATTTATTGGTATTTTTTCCCCAACACCCGGGATTTTGGGGTGAATTCCCGGGTTTTGGGGTGAATTCTCAGATTTTGGGGTGAATTCCCGGGTTTTGGGGTGAATTCCCAGGATTTGGGGTCAGAGGGGTGCCTCACACACCCAGGTCAGGGGGGTCCCGCAGGGATAATCGGCCCAGAGCCCGTCCAGCCCCACGGCCGCGCAGTTCTCCAGGTTGCCCCCGTTGGGCTCGTCCCGGTGCCACCAACTGGCCCCAAAAAAAAGTAAAAAACGGGATCGGGATCCCAAAAATCCCACCCCAAATCCCACCCAAATAAAAAAAAAAAAAAAAAAAAACCAAAATCCCGCGCAAATCCCCACCAAATTCCCCCCAAATCGCAAAAATCTGCCCCCAAAATTGTCCAAATTCCACAAGTCCACCAAGTCCTGTAAATCCCATCAATAATCCAATCCCCTGAAGTATCCCAAAATTCCCCTGAAGTATCCCAAAATTCCCATAAATAATCCCATAAATCCCATCAATAATCCCAAAAATCCCCTGAAGTATCCCAAAAATCCCCTGAAGTATCCCAAAATTCCCCTAAATAATCCCATAAATCCCATCAATAATCCCAAAAATCCCCTGAAGTATCCCAAAATTCCCCTAAATAATCCCATAAATCCCAGAAATAATCCCAAAAATCCCCTAAAGTATCCCAAAATTCCCCTAAATAATCCCATAAATCCAGAAATAATCCCAAAAATCCCCTAAAGTATCCCAAAATTCCCCTAAATAATCCCATAAATCCCAGAAATAATCCCATAAATCCCAGAAATAATCCCAAAAATCCTAAAATTCCCTGAAATAATCCATAAATCTCCTAAATAATCGCAAAATTCCCTGAAATAATCCCCCCAAAAACCCCATAAATGCCCAAAAAAATCCCATAAATCCCGAAAACCCCATAAACGACCCCATAGATCCCATAAATGACCCCATAGATCCCATAAAATCCAATAAATTACCCAAAAAAAAACGCATAAAAAATCCTATAAATCCCAAAACCCCATAAATTACCTCAAAATTTGAATAAATGACCCCAAAAAATCCCATGAATGATCCCAAAACCCCATAAAAAATCCAATAAATCCCCAAAACCCCATAAATCACCCCAAATCCATAAATCCCTGAAACCCTATAAATCCCAAAAATCAAATAAACGCCCCCAAAAACCCCATAAATGGCCCCAAAACCCCCATAAATGACCCCATCAATCCCATAAAAAATTCCATAAATGACCCCATCAATCCCATAAAAAATCCCATAAACGACCCAATCAATCCCATAAAAAATCCCATAAACGATCCCATAAATCCCATAAAAAATTCCATAAATGACCCCATCAATCCCATAGAAAATCCCATAAATGACCCCATCAATCCCATAAGAAATCCCATAAACGATCCCATAAATCCCATAAAAAATTCCATAAATGACCCCATCAATCCCATAGAAAATCCCATAAATGATCCCATCAATCCCATAAAAAACCCATAAATGACCCCATCAATCCCATAAAAAATCCCATAAATGACCCCATCAATCCCATAAAAAATCCCAAAAATGACCCCATCAATCCCATAAAAAACCCCATAAATGACCCCATCAATCCCATAAAAAATTCCATAAATGACCCCATCAATCCCATAAAAAATCCAAAATGACCCCATCAATCCCATAAAAAATCCCATAAATGATCCCATCAATCCCATAAAAAACCCCATAAATGACCCCATCAATCCCATAAAAAATCCCATAAATGACCCCATCAATCCATAAAAAATCCCAAAAATGACCCCATCAATCCCATAAAAAATCCCATAAATGATCCCATCAATCCCATAAAAAACCCCATAAATGACCCCATCAATCCCATAAAAAATCCCATAAATGACCCCATCAATCCCATAAAAAATCCCATAAACGACCCAATCAATCCCATAAAAAATCCCATAAATGACCCCATCAATCCCATAAAAAACCCCATAAACGATCCCATAAATCCCATAAAAAACCCCATAAATGACCCCATCAATCCCAGAAAAAACCCCATAAATGACCCCATCAATCCCATAAGAAATCCCATAAATGACCCCATCAATCCCATAAAAAACCCATAAATGACCCCATCAATCCCATAAAAAACCCCATAAATGACCCCATCAATCCCATAAAAAATCCCATAAATGCCCCCATCAATCCCATAAAAAACCCCATAAATGACCCCATCAATCCCATAAGAAATCCCAAAAAAACCCATAAGAAATCCCATAAACCCCAAAAACCCCATAAATCACCCCAGACCCGTTCTCCGGGGTTGCTCCGGTGCCGTCCCCGTGGGTCCAGATCCCATAAATCCCACAAGCGACCCCAAAAAACCCCATAAATGACCCAAAAACCCCATAAATGACCCCAAAAACCCCATAAGTGACCCCAAACCCCATAAGTGACCCCAAACCCCATAAGCGACCCCATAAGTGACCCCAAACCCCATAAGCGACCCCATAAGTGACCCCATAAGTGACCCCATAAGTGACCCCACAAGTGACCCCAAACCCCATAAATGTCCCCAAAACCCAAAAAACCCCTAAGTGACCCATAAATCCCATAAAGGACCCCAAAAACCCCATAAGTGACCCCAAACCCCATAAGTGACCCCACAAATGACCCCAAACCCCATAAATGACCCCATAAGTGACCCCATAAGTGACCCCAAAGCCCATAAGTGACCCCAAACCCCACAAGTGACCCCACAAATGACCCCAAACCCCATAAATGTACCCCATAAGTGACCCCATAAGAGACCCCAGACCCCATAAGTGACCCCAAACCCCATAAGTGACCCCATAAGTGACCCCATAAGTGACCCCAAACCCCATAAGTGACCCCAAACCCCATAAGTGACCCAACAAGTGACCCCATAAGTGACCCCAAACCCCACAAGTGACCCCATAAGTGACCCAAACCCCATAAGTGACCCACAAGTGACCCCATAAGTGACCCCAAACCCCATAAGTGACCCCATAAGTGACCCCAAACCCCATAAGTGACCCCAAACCCCATAAGTGACCCCATAAGTGACCCCAAACCCCATCAATGACCCCATAAGTGACCCCAGACCCCATAAGTGACCCCATAAGTGACCCCAAACCCTATAAATGACGCCATAAGTGACCCATAAGAGACCCCAGACCCCATAAGTGACCCCAAAACCCATAAATTACCCCATAAGTGACCCTACAAGTGACCCCACAAATGACCCCACAGGTGACCCCCAGGTGACCCCAGACCCCACAGGTGACCCCAGACCCCACAAATGACCCCATAAGAGACCCCAAACCCCACAGGTGACCCCAGACCCCACAGGTGACCCCACAGGTGACCCCCAGGTGACCCCCAGGTGACCCCCAGGTGACCCCAGACCCCACAGGTGACCCCCAGGTGACCCCAGACCCCCCAGGTGACCCCAGGTGACCCACAGGTGACCCCAGGTGACCCCAGGTGACCCCAGGTGACCCCACAGGTGACCCCAGACCCCATAAGTGACCCCAAAACCCCACAAGTGACCCCACAGGTGACCCCACAAGTGACCCCAGACCCCGCAGGTGACCCCCAGGTGACCCCCAGGTGACCCCCAGGTGACCCCAGACCCCACAGGTGACCCCCAGGTGACCCAGACCCCACAGGTGACCCCACAGGTGACCCCCAGGTGACCCCACAGGTGACCCCCAGGTGACCCCCAGGTGACCCCAGACCCCACAGGTGACCCCCAGGTGACCCCACAAGTGACCCCACAGGTGACCCCACAGGTGACCCCAGGTGACCCCAGGTGACCCCAGGTGACCCCCAGGTGACCCCACAGGTGACCCCAGGTGACCCCAGGTGACCCCAGGTGACCCCCAGGTGACCCCAGACCCCACAGTGACCCCCAGGTGACCCCAGGTGACCCCAGGTGACCCCAGGTGACCCCCAGGTGACCCCAGGTGACCCCACAGGTGACCCCAGACCCCATAAGTGACCCCAAAACCCCACAAGTGACCCACAGGTGACCCCACAAGTGACCCCAGACCCCACAGGTGACCCCCAGGTGACCCCCAGGTGACCCCAGGTGACCCCAGACCCCACAAGTGACCCACAGGTGACCCCAGGTGACCCCAGGTGACCCCACAGGTGACCCCCAGGTGACCCCCAGTGACCCCAGGTGACCCCAGACCCCACAGGTGACCCCACAGGTGACCCCCAGGTGACCCCACAGGTGACCCCAGGTGACCCCCAGGTGACCCCAGACCCCACAGGTGACCCCCAGGTGACCCACAGGTGACCCCACAGGTGACCCCAGACCCCACAGGTGACCCCAGGTGACCCAGGTGACCCCAGGTGACCCCAGACCCCGCAGGTGACCCCCAGGTGACCCCAGACCCCACAGGTGACCCCAGGTGACCCCACAGGTGACCCCAGACCCCATAAGTGACCCCAAAACCCACAAATGACCCCACAGGTGACCCCAGACCCCACAGGTGACCCCAGGTGACCCCAGGTGACCCCAGGTGACCCCCAGGTGACCCCACAGGTGACCCCAGGTGACCCCCAGGTGACCCCCAGGTGACCCCAGGTAACCCCAGGTGACCCCAGGTGACCCCCAGGTGACCCCAGGTGACCCCAGGTGACCCCAGACCTGTTCTCCGGGCTCAGCTCGGCGCCGTCCCCGCGGGTCCAGGTCCCCTCCTGGTCCCGGTCGCGGATCCCGAGCCAGGACGGGCCCCGGAGCTGGGCCTGGACGAGGCCCTGGGGGACCAGTACGGACCAGTATGGACCAGTACGGACCAGTACGGACCAGTACGGACCAGTATAAACCAGTACGGACCAGTATAAACCAGTATGGACCAGTATGGACCAGTATGGACCAGTATGGACCAGTATGGACCAGTATAAACCAGTACGGACCAGTATAAACCAGTATGGACCAGTACGGACCAGTACGGACCAGTATGGACCAGTATGGACCAGTACGGACCAGTACGGACCAGTACGGACCAGTATGGACCAGTACGGACCAGTATGGACCAGTATAAACCAGTACGGACCAGTACGGACCAGTACGGACCAGTATGGACCAGTACGGACCAGTATGGACCAGTATAAACCAGTATAAACCAGTACGGACCAGTATGGACCAGTACGGACCAGTATGGACCAGTATAAACCAGTACGGACCAGTACGGACCAGTACGGACCAGTATGGACCAGTACGGACCAGTATGGACCAGTATAAACCAGTATAAACCAGTACGGACCAGTATGGACCAGTACGGACGAGTACGGACCAGTACGGACCAGTATGGACCAGTATGGACCAGTACGGACCAGTACGGGCCAGTACGGACCAGTATGGACCAGTATGGACCAGTACGGACCAGTACGGACCAGTATGGACCAGTATGGACCAGTACGGACCAGTACGGACCAGTATGGACCAGTACGGACCAGTATAAACCAGTACGGACCAGTATAAACCAGTACGGACCAGTACGGACCAGTATAAAACAGTACGGACCAGTACGGACCAGTACGGACCAGTACGGACCAGTATGGACCAGTATAAACCAGTATGGACCAGTACGGACCAGTACGGACCAGTATGGACCAGTATAAACCAGTACGGACCAGTACGGACCAGTACGGACCAGTATGGACCAGTATAAACCAGTATGGACCAGTACGGACCAGTACGGACCAGTATGGACCAGTATAAACCAGTACGGACCAGTACGGACCAGTATGGACCAGTATGGACCAGTATGGACCAGTATGGACCAGTACGGACCAGTATGGACCAGTATAAACCAGTATGGACCAGTATGGACCAGTACGGACCAGTACAGACCAGTATGGACCAGTACGGACCAGTACGGACCAGTACGGACCAGTATGGACCAGTACGGACCAGTACAGACCAGTACGGACCAGTATGGACCAGTATGGACCAGTACGGACCAGTACAGACCAGTATAAAACCAGTACGGACCAGTATAAACCAGTACGGACCAGTATGGACCAGTACGGACCAGTATGGACCAGTACGGACCAGTATAAACCAGTACGGACCAGTATAAACCAGTACGGACCAGTATGGACCAGTACGGACCAGTATGGACCAGTACGGACCAGTATAAACCAGTACGGACCGGTACGGACCAGTACGGACCAGTACGGACCAGTACGGACCAGTATGGACCAGTACGGACCAGTATAAACCAGTATAAACCAGTATGGACCAGTACGGACCAGTATAAACCAGTATGGACCAGTACGGACCAGTATGGACCAGTACGGACCAGTACGGACCAGTACAGACCAGTATGGACCAGTACAGACCAGTATGGACCAGTATAAACCAGTACGGACCAGTATGGACCAGTACGGACCAGTATGGACCAGTACGGACCAGTATAAACCGGTACGGACCAGTATGGACCAGTATGGACCAGTATGGACCAGTATAAACCAGTATGGACCAGTACGGACCAGTATGGACCAGTATGGACCAGTACGGACCAGTATGGACCAGTACGGACCAGTATGGACCAGTATGGACCAGTACGGACCAGAACGGACCAGTATGGACCAGTATAAACCAGTATGGACCAGTATACACCAGTACGGACCAGTATGGACCAGTACGGACCAGTATAAACCAGTATGGACCAGTACGGACCAGTATAAACCAGTATGGACCAGTACGGACCAGAACGGACCAGTATGGACCAGTATAAACCAGTATGGACCAGTATGGACCAGTATTGGGATTTTTGGGGGATTTTTGGGATTTGGGGGGGATTTCTGGGATTTCGGGGATTTGGGAGATTTCGGGGATTTCGGGGGAATTTGGGATTTTTTCGGGATTTCTGGGATTTTGGGGATTTCTGGGATTTGGGGGATTTTTGATATTTACAGAATTTATGGGATTTAGGGGGAATTTGGGATTTTTTTAGGATTACTGGGATTTATGGAATTTATGGGATTTATAGGATTTATGGGATTTTGGGATTTATGGGATTTGGAGGGATTTAGGAGATTTATGGGATTTCTGGGATTTGGGGGATTTTTGATATTTACAGAATTTATGGGATTTAGGGGGAGTTTGGGATTTTTTTGGGATTTATGGGATTTATGGAATTTATGGGATTTATAGGATTTATGGGATTTTGGGATTTCTGGGATTTGGAGGGGTTTGGGAGATTTATGGGATTTGGGGGATTTTTGATATTTACAGAATTTATGGGATTTAGGGGGAATTTGGGATTTTTTTAGGATTTCTGTGATTTTGGGGAGATTGATGGGATTTTGGGATTTATGGGATTTGGAGGGGTTTGGGGGATTTATGGGATTTATGGGATTTGGAGGATTTTTGATATTTACAGAATTTATGGGACTTAGGGGGAATTTGGGATTTTTTTGGGGATTTCTGGGATTAATGGAATTTATGGGATTTGGTGAGGATTTATGGGATTTTGGAGGATTTATGGAATCGGGAGAATTTATGGGTTTTTGGGGGGATTTACAGCATTTATGGGATCTTGATATTTACAGGATTTATGGGATTTGGGAGATTTCGGGGATTTCGGGGGAATTTGGGATTTTTTTGGGGGGATTTCTGGGATTTGGGACCTCACCTTTTCCTCGGCATCGTCGACCTCGAGCAGCTGCGACCCCAAAGCCCAGCAGAAAGTTCTGGAATTCTCCCAGGAAGCGACGAAGTTGGAGAAGAAATAACAGGAATTCCGGAAAAAAACCCAACCCTGGGAGCAGGGCAGGAAATCTGGGAAAATCCCAAAAGATTTGGGGTCAAAATGGGGAAAATCCCAAAAGATTTGGGGTCAAAATGGGGAAAATCCCAAAAGATTTGGGATAGGATTGAGGAAAATCCCAAAAATTTGGGATAGGATGGAAAAATCCTAAAAATTTCAGGTTGGGGTTGGGAAAATCCCAAAAGATTTGGGGTCAGAATAGGAAAAATCCTAAAAATTTGGGATGGGATTGGAAACTCCCAAAATATTTGGGGTCAAGATTGGGAAAAATCCCAAAATTTGGGGTCAAGATGGGGAAAATCCCAACGGATTTGGGGTCGGGATGAGGAAAATCCTAAAAATTTGGGATGGGATTGGAAAATCCTAAAAATTTGGGGTCGGAATCGGGAAAATGCCAAAAGATTTGGGGTCAGGATTGGGAAAAATCCCGAAAATTTGGATGGGATGGGAAAAATCCCAAAGATTTGGGTCGGAATTGGGAAAATCCAAAAAATTTGGGATGGGATTGAGGAAAATCCCAACAGATTTGGGGTTGGGATGGGAAAAATCCAAAATATTTCAAGGGAAAATGGGGGAAAATCTGAAAAAAAAAGGGAAAATTTGGAGGAAATTGGGGAAAATTGTGAAAATTTGGGGGGAAACTGGGGAAAATGAGGGGAAAAATGGGAAAATATGGGAAAAAAATCGGGAAAAAATGATGAGAAATTGAGGAAAATGGGGGAAACTTGGGGGGAAATTGGGAAAATTTTGTGAAAAGTAGAGAAAACCTGGGGAATTTGGAAAAAATTGAGGAAAACCTGGAAAAATCTGGGAAAACTTGGGAAAATCTTGGGAAAATTTGGGAAAGTTTGGGGGGAAATTTGGGGGAAAATGGGGAAAATTTGAAAAAAATGAGTAAAAATTAGGAAAATTGGGGAAAAATTGGGGGAAAATTGGGAAAATTAGGAAAGATTGGGGAAAAATTGGGGGGAAAGTGATGAAAAATTAAGGAAGAATTGGGGAAAATTTGAAGAAAAATCAGAGAAAATTAGGAAAATTTTGGGAAAATTTGGAAAAATTTGGGAAAAATTGGGAAAAATCGGGTAAATGAGGAAAACTCGGGGTAGTTGGGGGAATCTGGGAAAAATGGGAAAAAATTAGGAAATTTTGAAAAAAATTGGGAAAATTTTGGGGAAAACCTGAAAAAATTGGAAAATATTGAAAAAATTTGAAGAAAAATTGGAGGACATTTGAAAAAAATTGAGGAAAAATCACGGAAAATTGGGAAAATTTGGGAAAAAATTGGAAAAATTGGGGGGGAAATTTAGAAAAAAAATGGGGGAAACCGAGGAAAATCGGGGAGAAATTGAGGAAAATTGGGAAAAAACTGAAAATTGGGGAAAACTTGGGAAAATTTGAAAAAAACTTGTGGAAAATGGGATAAAATTGGAAAAAATGGGGGAAACTTGGGGAAAATGTGGGAAAATAGGGAAAAATTTAGGAAAAATTTGAAAAAAATTGGGAAAATTTTGGGAAAACCTGAAAAAATTGGAAAATATGAAAAAATTTGAAGAAAAATTGGAGGATATTTGAAAAAAATTGAGGAAAAATCACGGAAAATTGGGAAAATTTGGGAAAAAATGGGGGGGGGGGGAAACTGAGGGAAAATCGGGTAGAAAATTGAGGAAAATTGGGAAAAAATTGAAAATTGGGGAAAACTTGGGAAAATTTGAAAAAAACTTGTGGGAAAATGGGATAAAATTGGAAAAAATGGGGGAAACTTGGGGAAAATCTGGGAAAATTGGGAAAAATTTAGGAAAAATTTGAAAAAAATTGGGAAAATTTTGGGAGGAAAACCAGAAAAAATTGGAAAATATTGAAAAAATTTGAAGAAAAATTGGAGGATATTTCAAAAAATTGAGGAAAAATCACGGAAAATTGGGAAAATTTGGGAAAAAATTGGGAAAATTGGGGGGGAAAATTTGGAAAAAAAAATGGGGGAAACTGAGGAAAATCGGGGAGAAATTCAGGAAAATTGGGAAAAACTGAAAATTGGGGAAAACTTGGGAAAATTTGGAAAAAACTTGTGGAAAATGGGATAGAATTGGAAAAAAATGGGGGAAACTTGGGGAAAATCTGGAAAATTTGGGAAAATTTGGGAAAACCCTGAACCAAACCTGGAAATTTGGGGGAAAATTGGGGAAAACTTGGAAAACTTTGGAAAATTTTGGGAAAAATTGGGAAGATTTGTGAAAACTTGGGAAAATCGGGGTAAATTTGAAGAAAAATCTGGGGAAAATTGATGGAAAATGTGGGGAAATGGAGGAAAAATGGGGGAAATTTTGCAAAAAAATTGGGAAAGTTTGGAAAATCGGGGAAAATTGGGGAAAATTTGGGTAAACTGAGGAATCTTGACTCACAGTTTGGGGGGAAACAGAAAGTTTGGGGAAAACTGGGGAGAAGTTGGGAAAATTTGGGGAAATTTGGGGAGAATTTGGGGAGAATTTGAAGAAAAATCGCGGGAAATTGGGAAAAATTTGGGGAAAATCTGGGGAAAATTGAGGAAAATTGGGGGGAAAATGAGGAAAATTGGGGAAAATACAGAAAAATAGGGGAAAAATTGGGGAAAATTGGGGAAAATTGGGGAGAATTTGAAGAAAAATCGCGGAAAATCTGGAAAAATTTGGGGAAAATCTGGAAAAAATTGAGGAAAATTGGGGGAAAACTGGGGAATATTGGGGGAAATTGGAAAATGTGGAAAAATTGGGGGAAATTGAGGGAAAATTGGAAAAAAATTGGAAAACCCTGGATCTCGCCTAGAAAATTGGGGGAAATGGGAGAAAAATTGGGGAACAATTGGGAAAAATAAAAAAAAAATTAGGAAAAACCTGGAAAAATCGGGGAAAATTGGGGAAAATTTGGGGTAAACTGAGGAATCCTGACTCACAGGCCCGCGAGCAGACGCCGCGGCGCGAGCCGTGGGCCAGCCAACGGCTCCAGCTGCCTTTGGCCCAAATTTTCCCAAGTTTGGGAAAACTGGGGAGAAGTTGGGAAAATTTGGGGAAATTTGGGGAAATTTGGGGAGAATTTGGGGAGAATTTGAAGAAAAATCGCGGGAAATTGGGAAAAATTTGGGGAAAATCTGGGAAAATTGGGGAAAAATTTGAGGAAATTGGGGAAAATTGGGAAAAATTTGGGGAAAATCTGGGAAAATTGAGGAAAATTGGGGGAAAATGAGGAAAATTGGGGGAAAATTGGGGAAAATTGGGGAAAATTGGGGAAAATTGGGGAAATACAGAAAAATAGGGGAAAATTGGGGAAAATTGGGGAAAATACAGAAAAATGGGGAAAATATGCGGAATTTTGTAAACTCATCAGAAAAAATGGGAAAAAATTGGGGAAAACTGGGAATATTGGGGGAAATTGGGAAAACGTGGGAAAAATTGGGGAAATTGAGGGAAATTGGGAAAAAATTGGGAAAAACCTGGATCTCGCCTAGAAAATTGGGGGAAATGGGAGAAAAATTGGGGAACAATTGGGAAAAATTCAAAAAAAAATTAGGAAAAACCTGGAAAAATCGGGAAAATTGGGGAAAATTTGGGTAAACTGAGGAATCTTGACTCACTGGCCCGCGAGCAGACTCGTGGCGCGAGCCGTGGGCCAGCCAGCGGCTCCAGCTGCCCTGGGCCCAAATTTTCCCAAGTTTGGGGGAAAACTGGGGAGAAGTTGGGGAAATTTGGGGAAATTTGGGGAAATTTGGGGAGAATTTGAAGAAAAATCGCGGAAAATTGGGAAAAATTTGGGGAAAATCTGGGAAAATTGGGGAAAAATTTGAGGAAATTGGGGAAAATTGGGGAAATTGGGGAAAATTGGGGAAAATACAGAAAAATAGGGGAAAATTGGGGAAAATTGGGAAAATACAGAAAAATAGGGAAAAATATGGGGAATTTTTGTAAACTCATCAGAAAAAAATGGGAAAAATTGGGGAAAACTGGGGAATATTGGGAGAAATGTGGGAAAATGTGGGAAAAATTGGGGGAAATTGAGGGAAAATTGGGAAAAATTTTGGAAAACCCTGGATCTCGCCTAGAAAATTGGGGGAAATGGGAGAAAAATTGGGGGACAATTGGAAAAATTAAAAAATAATTAGGAAAAACCTGGAAAAATCGGGGAAAATTGGGGAAAATTTGGGTAAACTGAGGAATCTTGACTCAAAGGCCCGCGAGCAGACGTCGCGGCGCGAGCCGTGGGCCAGCCAACGGCTCCAGCTGCCCTGGGGGCCAAATTTTCCCAAGTTTGGGGAAAACTGGGGAGAAGTTGGGAAAATTTGGGGAAATTTGGGGAGAATTTGAAGAAAAATCGCGGGAAATTGGGAAAAATTTGGGGGAAATCTGGGAAAATTGGGGAAAATTTGAGGAAATTGGGAAAATTGGGAAAATTGGGGAAAATACAGAAAAATAGGGGAAAATTGGGGAAAATTGGGGAAAATTGGGGAAAATACAGAAAAATAGGGGAAAATTGGGGAAAATTGGGGAAAATTGGGGAAATACAGAAAAATAGGGGGAAATTGGGGAAAATTGGGGAAAATTGGGGAAAATACAGAAAAATAGGGGAAAATTGGGGAAAATTGGGGAAAATACAGAAAAATAGGGGAAAATATGGGGAATTTGAAAACTCATCAGAAAAAATGGAAAAATTGGGGAAAACTGGGAATATTGGGGAAATTGGGAAAACGTGGGAAAAATTGGGGGAAATTGAGGGAAAATTGGGAAAAAATTGGGGGAATATTGGGGGAAATTGGGAAAACGTGGGAAAAATTGGGGGAAATTGAGGAAAATTGGGAAAAAATTGGGAAAACCCTGGATCTCGCCTAGAAAATTGGGGGAAATGGGAGAAAAATTGGGGAACAATTGGGAAAAATTCAAAAAAAAATTAGGAAAAACCTGGAAAAATCAGGGAAAATTGGGGAAAATTTGGGTAAACTGAGGAATCTTGACTCACCTGGCCCGCGAGCAGACGCCGCGGCGCGAGCCGTGGGCCAGCCAGCGGCTCCAGCTGCCCGTGGCCCAAAATTGCGAAAAATTGGGGGAAAATTTGGGGAAAATTGGGGTGAAATCCAGAAAAATTGGGAAAATTGGGGGAAATCTGAGAAAATTAGGGAAAATTGGTGAAGATTGGGGAAAACTGCGGGAAATTGGGGGGAAAATTGTGGAAAAATTGGGAAAAATGGAAAAAAAAATGGGAAAATCCAGAAAATTTTGGGATAAATTTGGGAAAATTGGGGAAAATGAGAAAAAAAAATGGGAAAACTGGGGGGAAATTGGGGGGAAATGTGGAAAAATTGGGGGAAATTGAGGAAAAATTGGGAAAAATTGGGAAAAAATTGGGAAAAATTGGGAAAATGGGAAAAAATTGGGAAAAAATGGGAAAAAATTGGGAAATCTGGGAAAATTGGGGAAAGTTCAGGAAAAATCCGGAAATTGACTCACGGCGGCTCCAGCTGCCCTTGGCCCAAAATTGGGAAAAATTGGGGGAAAATGGGGTAAAATTGAAAAACTTTGGGAGAAATTTGGAAAAATTTGGGGAAAATGGGGAAAACTTGGAAAATTTGGGAGAAATGAGGAAAACCTGGGAAAATTAGGGTGAAAATTGGGAAAACTTGGGGACAAATTGGGGAAAATTTGTGAAAACCTAGGAAAACTGGGGGGAAAACTGGGGGAAAATTGGGAAAAATTTGGGAAAATTTGAGGAAAACTTGGAAATATCTTGAGAAAATCTTGGGAAAATTTGGTGAAAAATTGAGGAAAATTTTAGAAAACTTGAGAAAAAAACTGGGAAAAATCAGGGGAAATTGGAAAAAAAAATTGGGAAAATTTTGCCAAAATTTGGGAAAACTCGGGAAAACTCGGGAAAATTGGGGGAAATTCAGGCAAATTGCGGACACTGACTCACAGGCCCGCGAGCAGACGTCGCGGCGCGAGCCGTGGGCCAGGCCAGCGGCTCCAGTTGCCGGTCCCGGTGTAGAGCACCACGCGGTTCTGCCGCTCGTGGCCGAAGTTGAAGTGGAGCCCGGTGCGGCCAGGGCCAGCAGAGCCCCGCGGCCGCAAGCCCAGCGCTGCAGCCGCGCGTCCTCGCGGCACGGCCGCAGCCGCACCAGCGCGCCCGAGGCCTCGGCGGTGGCCCCCGCGCACCATCCGGTGGCCACGTGGCGCAGGAGCCCCCCCGGGAGCCACTGGAAGAGTTGGGATGGGGAGGAGGGGACGCAGTGGGCCAGCGAGAGCCACTGGCCGCTGGCCACCACGCAACCGGAGTGGTGCTGGTTGTAGAGCAGGAAGGAGGTGGATGCTGCGGGGACAGGGGGACGCGCAGTGGTTACCAGGAGCTGCCAGGTGGCCACCAGGAGATGGCCAGTGGCCACCAGAATTTGGCCAGTGGCCACCTGGATTTGGCCACCTGGCTTGGGGTAGAGCATGGAGGGGGACACTGCAGGCACATGGGGACACTGAGGGGACAGGGAGACACGTGGTGGCCACCAGGCGATGGCCGGTGGCCACCAGGAGCTGCCCGGTGGCCACCAGGAGTTGGCCTGTGGCCACCATGTAGTGGCCAACGTAGAGCAGGAAAAGCCGGACACTGCAAGGACAGGAGACACTCTGGGACAGGGGACACCTGGTGGCCACCAGGAGCTGCCCTGTGGCCACCATGTTGTGGCCAACGTAGAGCAAGGAGTTGGACACCACAAGGACAGGGGGACAGTGAGGGGACAGGGGACATGGGGGACATGGTGGTGGCCACCTGGATTTGGCCAGTGGCCACCTGGGTTTGGCATCATGGCTTGGTGTAGAGCAGGGAGGGGGACAGGTGACACTGGGAGAGCACAGGTGACAAGGGACAGGTGACACTGGGAAGAGGACAGGTGACAATGAACAGGTGACAATGAACAGGTGACAGGGACAGCTGACAATGGACAGGTGACACTGGGAGAGCACAGGTGACAATGGACAGGTGACACTGGACAGGTGACAATGAACAGGTGACACTGGACAGGTGACAGGTGACAATGGACAGGTGACAGGGACAGGTGACAATGGACAGGTGACACTGGACAGGTGACAGGTGACATTGGACAGGTGACAGGGACAGGTGACAATGGACAGGTGACACTGGACAGGTGACACTGGACAGGTGACAGGGACAGGTGACACTGGACAGGTGACACTGGACAGGTGACAAGGGACAGGTGACATTGGACAGGTGACATTGGACAGGTGACAGGGACAGGTGACAGGTGACACTGGACAGGTGACAGGTGACACTGGGAGAGGACAGGTGACAGGGACAGGTGACACTGGACAGGTGACAGGGACAGGTGACAATGGACAGGTGACACTGGACAGGTGACACTGGGAGAGGATGGGTAACAATGGACAGGTGACAGGTGACAGGTGACACTGGACAGGTGACAAGGGACAGGTGACACTGGGAGAGGACAGGGTGACAATGGACAGGTGACAAGGACAGGTGACAGGGACAGGTGACACTGGGAGAGGACAGGTGACACTGGACAGGTGACACTGGACAGGTGACAATGGACAGGTGACAATGGACAGGTGACAGGGACAGGTGACACTGGACAGGTGACAATGGGAGAGGATGGGTAACAATGGACAGGTGACAGGGACAGGTGACAATGGATGGGTGACACTGGACAGGTGACAATGGACAGGTGACATTGGACAGGTGACATTGGACAGGTGACAATGGACAGGTGACACTGGACAGGTGACAGGGACAGGTGACAAGGGACAGGTGACAAGGGACAGGTGACACTGGACAGGTGACAGGGACAGGTGACAATGGACAGGTGACACTGGACAGGTGACAATGGACAGGTGACACTGGACAGGTGACATTGGACAGGTGACAGGGACAGGTGACAATGGACAGGTGACATTGGACAGGTGACACTGGACAGGTGACAATGGACAGGTGACACTGGGAGAGGACAGGTAACAGGTGACAGGTGACACTGGACAGGTGACAGGGACAGGTGACAGGGACAGGTGACACTGGACAGGTGACACTGGACAGGTGACAGGGACAGCTGACAGGTGACAGGTGACACCAACCCGCTGCTGGTGGTGGCTCCTTCGCCTTCTCGGCCTCCAGGGCGGCCTCCAGGTCTGCGACTGTGGGGACACCGAGGGGACATTTTGGGGACGTTTTGGGGACATTCTGGGGACATTTTGGGAACATTGCGCAAACTCCCAAAGTGTCCCCCAAATTCCCCCAAAAATCCCCGCCCAAAACAGCCCCAAATCCCCCCAAAATCCTCCCAAAAAATCCTCCCAAAAAATCCCCCCCAAAATCTCCCCCAAATCCCGCCAAAATCCACCCCAAAACCCCAAAATCTCCCAAAAATCCCCCCCAAAATCGTCCCCAAAATCCTCCCAAAAATCCCCCACAAAATCTCCCCCAAATCTCCCCAAAATCCACCCCACAACTCCAAAATCTCCCAAAAATCCCCCCCAAAATCCTCCCAAAAATCCCCCCCAAAATCTTCCAAAAATCCCCCCAAAATCGTCCCCAAAATCCCTCCAAAAATCCCCCCAAATCCCCACCAAAATCCCCCCAAAATCCACCCCACAACTCCAAAATCTCCCCAAAATCCCCCCCAAAATCCTCCCAAAAATCCCCCCCAAAATCTTCCAAAAATCCCCCCAAAATCGTCCCCAAAATCCTCCCAAAAATCCCCCACAAAATCTCCCCCAAATCCCCCCAAAATCCACCCCAAAACTCCAAAATCTCCCCAAAATCGTCCCCAAAATCCCCCCAAAATCCTCCCAAAAATCCCCCCAAATCCCCCCCAAAATCTCCCCAAAATCCACCCCAAAACCCCAGAATCGTCCCCAAAATCTCCCCAAAAATCTCCCCAAAATCGTCCCCAAAATCTCCCAAAAATCCCCCCCAAAATCCTCCCAAAAATCCCACCAAAATCCACCCCAAAACCCCAAAATCTCCCAAAAATCCCCCCCCAAATCGTCCCCAAAATCCCCCCCAAAATCCCCCCAAAATCTCCCCCAAATCCCCCCCAAAATCCCCCAAAAATCCTCCAAAAATCCCCCCAAATCCCCCCAAAATCTCCCCAAAATCCACCCCAAAACCCCAGAATCGTCCCCAAAATCTCCCCAAAATCTCCCCAAAATCGTCCCCAAAATCTCCCAAAAATCCCCCCCAAAATCCTCCCAAAAATCCCACCAAAATCCACCCCAAAAACCCCAAAATTCTCCCAAAAATCCCCCCCCAAAATCGTCCCCAAAATCCCCCCAAAAATCCCCCCAAAATCGTCCCCAAAATCCTCCCAAAAATCCCCCCCCAAAATCCTCCCAAAAATCCCACCAAAATCCACCCCAAAACCCCAAAATCTCCCAAAAATCCCCCCCCAAATCGTCCCCAAAATCCCCCCCAAAATCCCCCCCAAAATCTCCCCCCAAATCCCCCCAAAATCCCCCAAAAATCCTCCCAAAAATCCCCCCAAATCCCCCCAAAATCTCCCCAAAATCCACCCCAAAACCCCAGAATCGTCCCCAAAATCTCCCCAAAATCTCCCCAAAATCGTCCCCAAAATCTCCCAAAAATCCCCCCCAAAATCCTCCCAAAAATCCCACCAAAATCCACCCCAAAACTCTAAAGTCTCCCAAAAATCCTCCCCAAAATCCTCCCAAAAATCCCCCCAAAATCTTCCAAAAATCGTCCCCAAAATCGTCCCCAAAATCCCCCCAAAATCCCCCCAAAATCCTCCAAAAATCCCCCCAAATCCCCCCCAAAATCTCCCCAAAATCCACCCCAAAACCCAGAATCGTCCCAAAATCTCCCCAAAATCGTCCCCAAAATCTCCCAAAAATCCCCCCAAAATCGTCCCCAAAATCCCCCCAAAATCTCCCCCAAATCCCCCAAAAATCTCCCCCAAAATTCCCCCAGAAACCCCTTAAGAAAATCTCCCAAAAAATTCCCAAAATTCCCCCTAAAATTCCCCCAAAATCTCCCCAAATCCCCAATAATCCCCCAAGATTCCCCCCAATATTCCCCCCAAAATCCCCCGCAAAACCCTAAAAAAACCCAAGAATCCCCCAAAAATCCTGAAAAAACCCCCCAAAAAATCCCCCCAAAAAAATCGAAAAAAAACCAAAAAAAAATCCTCCAAAAAATCTGCAAAAATCCCAAAAAAAACCCAAAATCCGCCCAAAAATCCCCCCCAAAAAACCAAAAAAATCTGCAAAAATCCCCAAAAATTAAAAAAAAAACGACAAAAAACCCCCCAAAATATCCCAAAAAACCTGCGAAAATCCCACAAAAAATCCCCAAAAAAATCCCCAAGAAATTTGAAAGAACACCAAAAAATTCCCAAAAAAAATCCCCAAAAAAATCCCCAAAAATCACGAAAACCCCAAAACCCCCTAAAATCCCCAATTCCCAATTCCCCGAAAATCCCCATTAAAAGGTCCTGAAAAATCCCAAAAAATCCCAAAATGGTCCCCAAAAAATCCCAGAAAATCCCCCCCAAAACTCCTGAACAATCAAAAAAAAATCCCAGATATTACCCCAAAAAAAGTCCCAAAAAATCCCCAAGAAATCCCAAAAAAATTCCCAAAAATGTCCCAAAAAACCCCAAAACCCCCTAAAATCCCCAATTCCCAATTCCCCGAAAATCCCCCATTGAAAAATCCTGAAAAATGTAAAAAAATCCCAGATAATCCCCAAAAAAAGTCCCAAAAAATCCCAGAAAATCCCGCAAAAAACTCCTGAAAAATCAAAAACAATCCCAGATGATTCCCAAAAAAGTCCCAAAAAATCCCACATAATCCAGCAAAAAACTCCTGAAAAATCAAAAAAAATCACAGATGATCCCCAAAAAAGTCCCAAAAAATCCCCAAAAAAAGTCCCCAAAAATCCCCAAAAAATCCCCAAAAAAAGTCTCCAAAAATCCCAAAAAAACTCAAAAAAACCCCCAAAAAACCTCAAAAAAACCCCCAAAAAACCCCAAAAATTCCCAAAAACCCCAAATCCCCAAACGCCCGTTCCCGACTCACTGCGCCGCGCGCCGAGCGTCCCCAGCAGCAGCAGCAGCGTCACCGCCAGGGCCACCAGGGCCACCAGGGCCACCAGGGCCACCGGGGCCACCGGGGCCACCGGGGCCCGCGGGGCCGCGCGCGGCGGCGGCCGGGGGGGGGAGGGGCGCGGCTTGGGCGGCCCCCGCGGTGGGGGAGGGGTCCAGGGGCTCGTAGGGATCCTCCTCGGGCGGGGGGAGGGGACAGCCTGGGGGACACCGGGGACACGAGCGGGTGGCGCTTGGGGACAGCGCTGGGGACAGCTGGGGACAGCTGGGGACAGCTGGGGACAGCTGGGGACAACATGGGGACACCTGGGGACAGCTGGGGACAGCTGGGGACAGCTGGGGACAACATGGGGACAGCTGGGGACAGCTGGGGACAACATGGGGACAGCTGGGGACACCTGGGGGACAGCTGGGGACAGCGCAGGGGACACCTGGGGACAGCTGGGGACAGCTGGGGACAACATGGGGACAGCTGGGGACAGCTGGGGACAACATGGGGACAGCTGGGGACAGCTGGGGACAGCTGGGGAACAGCGCAGGGGACAGCTGGGGACAGCTGGGGACAGCTGGGGACAACATGGGGACAGCTGGGGACAGCTGGGGACAGCTGGGGACAGCGCAGGGGACAGCTGGGGGACAACATGGGGACAGCTGGAGACAGCTGGGGACAGCTGGGGACAGCGCAGGGGACACCTGGGGACAGCTGGGGACAGCGCAGGGGACACCTGGGGACAGCTGGGGACAGCTGGGGACAGCGCAGGGGACACCTGGGGACACCTGGGGACAGCTGGGGACAGCTGGAGGAGATGGGGACAGCGCTGGTGGCACCTGGGGACAGCTGGGGACAGCTGGGGACAGCTGGGGACAGCTGGAGGGGATGGGGACAGCGCTGGGGACACCTGGGGACAGCTGGGGACAGCTGGAGGGGATGGGGACAGCGCTGGGGACAGCTGGAGACAGCTGGAGACAGCTGGGGACAGCTGGAGGGGATGGGGACAGCGCTGGTGGCACCTGGGGACAGCTGGGGACAGCTGGGGACAGCGCAGGGGACAGCGCAGGGGACACCTGGGGACAGCTGGGGACAGCTGGAGGGGATGGGGATGGGGACAGCGCTGGGGACAGCTGGAGGGGATGGGGACAGCAATGGTGGCACCTGGGGACCGCTGGAGGGGATGGGGACAGCACTGGGGACAGCGCAGGGGACAGTGCTGGGGACAGCTGGAGGGGTTGGGGACAGCACTGGGGACATCTGGAGGGGTTGGGGACAGGTTTGGGGAGATCTGAAGGGGCTGGGGACATCCTTGGGGACATCGGGGGGGGGGGGGGCTGGGGACAGCCTTGGGGACATCTGGAGGGGTTGGGGACAGCCTTGGGGACATTGGGAGGGGCTGGGGACAGGTTTGGGGACATCAGGAGGGGTTGGGGACAGCGCTGGTGGCACTCGGGGACAGGCTTGGGGACATCTGGAGGGGTTGGGGACAGCGCTGGTGGCACGTGGGGACACCCACAGTGGTTGGGGACCCTTCCCTGGTGCCACCACCCACCCTGGGGACAGCTCTTGGTCACTTGGGACAGGGAGGTGACACCAAAGACAGGAGGTGACATTGGGGACAGGACAGGGAGGTGACATTGAGGTGACACTGGGGGACAGGACAGGGAGGTGACATTGAGGTGACACTGGGGGACAGGACAGGGAGGTTTCACCAAAGACATGGAGGTGACATTGGGGACACTGAGGCGACACCGAGGACAGGGAGGTGACACCAAAGACAGGGGAGGTGACACCGGGGACATTGAGGTGACACTGAGGACAGGGAGGTGACACCAAAGACAGGGAGGTGACACTGAGGACAGGGAGGTGACACCGGGGACAGGGAGGTGACACTGGGGACATTGAGGTGACACTGAGGACAGGGAGGTGACACTGGGGACAGGGAGGTGACACCGGGGACAGGGAGGTGACACCAAAGACAGGGGAGGTGACACGGGGACATTGAGGTGACACCGGGGACAGGGAGGTGACACCGGGGACATTGAGGTGACACTGGGGACATTGAGGTGACACTGAGGACAGGGAGGTGACACCGGGGACATCGGTGGCCGTACCTTCCCCGGCCGCCCAGGCCGTGTCCAGCGTGGTCTCGACGTTCCCGTACATTGTCCCCAAATGTGTCCCCAAACGTGTCCCCGACGTGTCCCCGACGTCCCCGAGCTGTCCCCGACGTCCCCGAGCTGTCCCCAGTGTCCCTCACTGATAACGCCCGCAGGGGACACGCTGGGGGACAGGATGTCCCCTCCCCCCCTCCCCGTGGTGGCCTCAGTGTCCCCTCCCCGCGTCCCGACGGAGGTGGCACCAGGGCACTGTCCCCAACTGGGGGTGGCCGGGGTGGCACTGTCACCAGGGTGTCCCCAAGGGTGTCACTGTCACCAGGGGTGGCACTGTCACCAGGGTGTCCCCAGGGTGATGTCCCCATGGTCAGGGTGTCACTGTCACCAGGGTGTCCCCAAGGGTGTCACTGTCACCAGGGTGGCACTGTCACCAGGGTGTCCCCAAGGGTGTCACCATCACCAAGACGTCCCCATGGCCATGGTGGCACTGTCACCACAGTGTCCCCAAGGGTGTC
>NW_027099400.1:187901-242104 GCF_031753505.1 Anomalospiza imberbis
GCCACACCTGGGGGGGCATGGGCACACCTGGGGACACCTTCCAGGTGGGCACCGGGCACACCTGGGTGGGCATGGGGACACCTGGGCACACCCTTCAGGTGGGCACCAGGCACACCTGCAGGGGCATGGGCACACCTGGGCACACATGGGCACTTGGGGGGGGCATGGGCACACCTGGAGGAGAGCTTGGGCACCTTCCAGTTGGGCACCTGCCACACCTGGGCACACTTGGGCACACCTGGGGGGGCATAGGCACACCTGGGTACCTGGGTGGGCATGGGGACACTTGGCACACCCTTCAGGTGGGCACCAGGCCCACTTGGGGACAGCTGGGCACACCTGGGTACAGCTGGGCACACCTGGGGGGGGCATGGGCACACCTGGGCACCTTCCAGATGGGCACCTGGGTGGGCATGGGCACACCTGGGGACACCTTCCAGGTGCAGCACTTGGCACACCCTGGGCACACCTGGGGGGGCATGGGCACACCTGGGGGGGGCATGGGCACATCTGGGCACCTTCCAGATGGGCACCTGGGTGGGCATGGGCATGGGCATGGGCACACCTGGGGACACCTTCCAGGTGCAGCACTTGGCACACCTGGGCACACCTGGGGGAACATGGGCACACCTGGGCACACGTGGGGACGTGGGGTCGGTGTGGGGACAGCCGAGTGCCACCCCCCAGGGACAGCGCTGTGTCCCCGTGTCTGGGGAGTGCTGGCCCTGGCTGTGACCCTGCTGTCCCCTGTCCCCTGTCCTTGTCCCCCTGTCCCCCTGCTGTCCCCTGTCCCTGTGTCCCTGTCCTTGTCCCCCTGTCCTTGTCCCCCTGTCCCTGTGTCCCTGTCCTTGTCCCCCTGTCCTTGTCCCCCTGTCCCTGTGTCCCTGTCCTTGTCCCCCTGTCCCCCTGTGTCCCTGTCCCTGTGTCCCTGTCCTTGTCCCCCTGTCCCCCTGCTGTCCCCATGTCCCCTCTGTCCCCATGTCCTGTTCCCCCGTGTCCCTGTATCCTCTCTGTCCCCATGTCCTGTGTCTCTGTGTCCCCCTGGTGTCCCCTGTCCGTGTCCCCCTGTCTGTGTCCCCATGTCCTCTGTGTTCCCTGGTGTCCCCTGTGTCCCCTGTCCCTGTCCCCATGTCCCCTGTGTTCCCTGTCCCCTGTGTCTCTGTCCTGTGTCCCTGTCCCCCTGTCCCCTGTGTCCCTGTCCCCGGTCCCTGTCCATGTCCCCTGTCCTTGTCCCCATGTCCCCTGTGTCCCTGTCCCCTGTGTCTCTGTCCTGTGTCCCTGTCCCCCTGTCCCCTGTGTCCCTGTCCCCTGTCCGTGTCCCCTGTCCTTGTCCCCATGTTCCCGGTGTCCTCTCTGTCCCCTGTTTCCTGTGTCCCCCGTGTCCCTGTCCCTGTCTGTGTCCCTCTCCCTTGTGTCCCTGTGTCCCTGTCCCCTGTGTCCCTGTCCATGTCCCTGTCCATGTCCCTGTCCCTGTGTCCCTGTCTGTGTCCCTGTCCCCTGTGTCCCTTGTGTCCCTGTGTCCCTGATTGTGTCCCTGTCCCCTGTGTCCCTTGTGTCCCTGTGTCCCTGATTGTGTCCCTGTCCCCTGTGTCCCCGTCTGTGTCCCCAGTCCACGCGCGCTGTGTACGAGCGCATCCTGGACCTGCGCATCGCCACCCCCCAGATCGTCATCAACTACGCGCTGCTGCTGGAGGAGCACGGGCGCTTCGAGGACAGCTTCAAGGTGACACCGGGGACACCTGGGGACACCTGGGGATAGATGGGACAGCTTCCAGGTGACACCGGGGACACCTGGGGACACCTGGGGATAGATGGGGATAGATGGGGACAGCTTCCAGGTGACACCGGGGACACCTGGGGACAGCTGGGGATAGATGGGGATAGATGGGGACAGCTTCCAGGTGACACCGGGGACACCTGGGGATAGATGGGGATAGATGGGGACAGCTTCCAGGTGACACCGGGGACACCTGGGGACACCTGGGGATAGATGGGGATAGATGGGGACAGCTTCCAGGTGACACCGGGGACACCTGGGGATAGATAGGGATAGATGGGACAGCTTCAAGGTGACACTGGGGACACCTGGGGATAGATAGGGATAGATGGGACAGCTTCAAGGTGACACTGGGACACTGGGAACACCTGGGGACAGATGGGGATGGCTGGGACAGCTTCACGGTGACACCAGGGACACCTGGGGACAGCTGGGGATAGATGGGGACAGCTGGGGATAGATGGGGACAGCTGGGACAGCTTCAAGGTGACACTGGGGACAGCTGGGGATAGATGGGGACAGCTGGGGATAGATGGGGACAGCTGGGGATAGATGGGGATGGCTGGGACAGCTTCAAGGTGACACCGCGACACCAGGGACAGATGAGACAGCTGGGGACACCTGGGGACAGCTGGGGATACCTGGGACAGCTTCAAGGTGACACCGGGGACATCCTAGCCCAGCAGGGCAGGGGCGTGTCCAGGGAAGGGGTTGGGGACACCCAGAGAGGAGATGGGGACACCCAGAGAGTTGGGGACAGCCAGAGAGGAGATGGGGACAGCCAGAGAGGAGATGGGGACACCCAGAGAGGAGATGGGGACAGCCAGAGAGGAGATGGGGACAGCCAGAGAGGGGTTGGGGACACCCAGAGAGGAGATGGGGACACCCAGAGGGGTTGGGGACACCACAGGGACCCTGTGGCTCAGAAGGGTGTCCCCATGGGTGTCCCCGCGGGGGTACAGGCGTGGCGTCGTGCTGTCCCAGTGGTGGCACTGTGTCCCCATGCTGATGTCCCCGTGCCAACGTCCCTGTCCCCGCAGGCCTACAAGCACGGCATCGCTCTGTTCCGGTGGTGACACCGTGTCCCCAGTGTCCCCATCCCAATGTCCCCACTGTCCCTGCGTCCCCACAGGCCTACGGGCGCGGCATTGCGCTGTCCCAGTGGTGAAACCGTGTCCCCATGCCAATGTCCCCATGCCAATGTCCCCATGTCCCCAGTGTCCCCACTGTCCCCATGTCCCCGCAGGCGTACGAGCGCGGCATCGCGCTGTTCCGCTGGTGACACCGTGTCAGTGTCCCCATGCCGATGTCCCCAATGCCCCCGTGTCCCCGCAGGCGTACGAGCGCGGCATCGCGCTGTTCCGCTGGTGACACCGTGTCACTGTCCCCATGCCGATGTCCCCAATGTCCCCGTGTCCCCGCAGGCGTACGAGCGCGGCATCGCGCTGTTCCGCTGGCCGCACGTCGGGGACCTGTGGCTCACGTACCTGTCCAAGTTTGTGGCCCCGCTACGGGGGCCGGAAGCTGGAGCGGGCCCGGGACCCTCTTCGAGCAGGCGCTGGACGGGTGCCCCCCACAGCACGCCAAGAGTAGGGACAGGGGACATGGGGGACACTGGGGACGTGGGGGACGTGGGGGACAATGGGGACGTGGGGGGCACTGGGGACATGGGCATTGGGGACATCAGGGATAGTGGGGGCACTGGGACGTGGGGGACACTGGGGACATGGCAGGTGGAGGGGACCAGGGGATGCCAGGACAGGTGTCCCTCTCCCCTCTGTGTCCCGTGTGTCCCCTCACTGTCCCTGTCCCCATCCCCCTGTGTGTCCCCTCTGTGTCCCCTCCCTGTCCCCCCCGTGTCCCGTGTGTCCCCAGCCATCTACCTGCTGTACGCCCGCCTGGAGGAGCAGTTTGGGCTGGCGCGCCGGGCCATGGCGGTGTAACGAGCGCGGCACGCGGGCCGTGCCCCCGGGCCAGCAGCGCGACATGTTCCACATCTACATCCGCCGCGCCGCCGAGCTCTTCGGGGTCACCCACACGCGCCCCATCTACCAGAGAGCCATCGAGGTGGGCACACCTGGGCACACCTGGGGGCATGGGGGCACTCTGGGGCTGGGGTCACCCACACGCACCTCATCTACCAGAGAGCCATCGAGGTGGGCACACCTGGGCACACCTGGGGGCATGGGGGCACTCTGGGGCTGGGGTCACCCACACGCGCCCCATCTACCAGAGAGCCTTCGAGCTGGGCACACCTGGGCACACCTGGGGGCATGGGGGGCACTCTGGGGGCTGGGGTCACCCACACGCGCCCCATCTACCAGAGAGCCATCGAGGTGGGCACACCTGGCACACCTGGGGACATGGGGGCACTCTGGGGCTGGGGTCACCCACACGCGCCCCATCTACCAGAGAGCCATCGAGGTGGGCACACCTGGGCACCTGGGCACACCTGGAGACACTTGGCACACCTGGGGACATGGGGGCACTCTGGGGCTGGGCACACCTGGGGGGCTGGTGACACTGAGGGGTCACCCACACGCGCCCCATCTACCAGAGAGCCTTCGAGCTGGGCACACCTGGGCACACCTGGGGGCATGGGGGCACTCTGGGGGCTGGGGTCACCCACACGCGCCTCATCTACCACAGAGCCATCGAGGTGGGCACACCTGGGCACCTGGGCACCCCTGGGGCTGGGGGCACTGAGGGGTCACCAGAGAGCCATTTGAGTTGGGCATGGGGGGGCACAGGTGGGCACAGGGAGACACAGATGGACACAGGTGGGCACATGTGGCACAGCAGAGGTGGGCCCAGGTGGCCCAGGTGTCACACATGGCACAGGTGTCACAGGTGTCACAAGTGTCACAGGTGGCCCAGGTGTCACAGGTGGCACCGTGCCCAGGTGCTGGGTGACGACGCGGCGCGGGAGCTGTGCCTGCGCTTCGCCGACATGGAGTGCAAGCTGGGCGAGGTGGATCGGGCGCGTGCCATCTACACGTACTGCTCGCAGATCTGCGACCCGCGGGTGAGCCGGGCACTGGGGGCACTGGGAGGGACTGGGAATGGCACTGGGAGGGACTGGGAATGGCACTGGGGGCACTGGGAGGGACTGGGAATGGCACTGGGGGCACTGGGCACCCACTGCTCCCGGATCTGCGACCCGCGGGTGAGGTGGCACCTGGCCAGGAGTGTCCCCCAGGCTGTCCCTGACACTGTCCCCACGTCCCTGTCCCCACGTCCCCAGATCAGGGGCAGCTTCTGGCAGACCTGGAAGGAGTTTGAGATCTGACACTGTCCCCACGTCCCTGATGATGTCCCCACGTCCCTGATGATGTCCCTATCCCTGTCCTTGTCCCTGTCCCCATGTCCCTGCTGTCCCCACGTCAGGGGCAGCTTCTGGCAGATGTGGAAGGAGTTTGAGATCCTGACACTGTCCCCATGTCCCCGTGTCCCCATGTCCCCGTCCCCAGATCACGGGCAGATTCTGGCAGAAGTGGAAGGAGTTTGAGATCCTGACACTGTCCCCATGTCCCCGTGTCCCCATGTCCCTGTCTCCATGTCCCTGTCCCCAGATCACGGGCAGCTTCTGGCAGACGTGGAAGGAGTTTGAGATCCTGACACTGTCCCCCATGTCCCCGTGTCCCCATGTCCCTGCTGATGTCTCCATGTCCCCGTCCCCAGATCACGGGCAGCTTCTGGCAGACCTGGAAGGAGTTTGAGATCCGCCACGGCAACGAGGACACCATCCGGGAGATGCTGCGCATCAAGCGCAGCGTCCAGGCCACCTACAACACCCAGGTGAACTTCATGGCCTCGCAGATGCTCAAGGTGTCGGGCAGCGCCACCGGCACAGGTACGGCACTGGGGGCACGGGGGGCACGGGAGGGCACAGGTACGGCACGGGGGCACGGGGAGAGCACAGGTGAGGGTACAGGTACAGCACAGGGGGCACAGGGGGCACGGGGAGAGCACAGGTGAGGGCACAGGTACAGCACAGGGGGCACGGGGGGGTACAGGTACAGCACAGGTGAGGGGTACAGGTACAGCACAGGGGGCACGGGGGGTACAGGGAGGGCACAGATGAGGGGTACAGGTACAGCACTGGGGGCACCGGGGGCACGGGGGGGCACAGGTGAGGGCACAGGTACAGCACGGGGGGCACAGGTGAGGGTACAGGTACAGCACTGGGGGCACGGGGGGTACAGGTGAGGGTACAGGTACAGCACAGGGGGCACAGGGGGCACGGGGAGAGCACAGGTGAAGGCACAGGTACAGCACCGGGGGCACGGGGAGAGCACAGGTGAGGGCACAGGTACAGCACCGGGGGCACGGGGAGAGCACAGGTGAGGGCACAGGTACAGCACCGGGGGCATGGGGGGGCACAGGTGAGGGCACAGGTACAGCACCGGGGGCACAGGGGGCACGGGGAGAGCACAGGTGAGGGCACAGGTACAGCACCGGGGGCATGGGGGGGCACAGGTGAGGCCACAGGTACAGCACGGGGGGCACGGGGGGTACAGGGAGGGCACAGGTGAGGGGTACAGGTACAGCACTGGGGGCACGGGGGGTACAGGGAGGGCACAGGTGAGGGGTACAGTACAGCACAGGGGGCACGGGGAGAGCACAGGTGAAGGCACAGGTACAGCACCAGGGGCACGGGGGGCACAGGTGAGGGTACAGGTACAGCACCGGGGGCATGGGGGGTACAGGGAGGGCACAGGTGAGGGGTACAGGTACAGCACAGGTTCAGCATCCAGCGGGCATGGGGGGCACTGGGAGGGCACAGGTACAGCACCTGGGGGGCACGGGGGGGGCACAGGTGAGGGGTACAGGTATGGCACAGGTGAGGGGTACAGGGATGGCACAGGTGAGGGTACAGGTATGGCACAGGTGTACAGGTATGGCACAGGGGTACAGGTATGGCACAGGTGAGGGGTACAGGTATGGCACAGGGGTACAGGTATGGCACAGGTGTACAGGTATGGCACAGGTGTACAGGTACGGCACAGGTGAGGGGTACAGGTATGGCACAGGTGAGGGGTACAGGGATGGCACAGGGGTACAGGTACAGCACAGGTGAGGGGTACAGGGATGGCACAGGGGTACAGGTACAGCACAGGTGAGGGGTACAGGTACAGCACAGGTGAGGGTACAGGTATGGCACAGGTGTACAGGTATGGCACAGGTGAGGATACAGGTATGGCACAGGTGTATGGCACAGGTGAGGGGTACAGGTATGGCACAGGGGTACAGGTATGGCACAGGTGAGGGTACAGGTATGGCACAGGTGAGGGTACAGGTATGGCACAGGGGTACAGGTATGGCACAGGTGAGGGTACAGGTACGGCACAGGTGAGGGTACAGTATGGCACAGGTGTACAGGTATGGCACAGGTGAGGGGTACAGGTATGGCACAGGTGAGGGTTACAGGTACAGCACAGGTGAGGGGTACAGGGATGGCACAGGTGAGGGTACAGGTATGGCACAGGTGTACAGGTATGGCACAGGTGTACAGGTATGGCACAGGTGTACAGGTACGGCACAGGTGAGGGTACAGGTATGGCACAGGTGAGGGTACAGGTATGGCACAGGTGTACAGGTATGGCACAGGGGTACAGGTACGGCACAGGTGAGGGTACAGGTATGGCACAGGGTTACAGGTACGGCACAGGTGTACAGGTACGGCACAGGTGAGGGGTACAGGGATGGCACAGGTGAGGGTACAGGTATGGCACAGGGGTACAGCTATGGCACAGGTGAGGGTACAGGTATGGCACAGGTGAGGGGTACAGGTATGGCACAGGTGAGGGGTACAAGTATGGCACAGGGGTACAGGTATGGCACAGGTGAGGGTACAGGTACAGCACAGGTGAGGGTACAGGTATGGCACAGGTGTACAGGTACAGCACAGGTGAGGGTACAGGTATGGCACAGGTGTACAGGTACAGCACAGGTGAGGGGTACAGGTATGGCACAGGTGTATGGCACAGGTGAGGGGTACAGGTATGGCACAGGTGAGGGGTACAGGTATGGCACAGGTGAGGGTACAGGTACAGCACAGGTGAGGGGTACAGGTATGGCACAGGTGTACAGGTATGGCACAGGTGAGGGTACAGGTATGGCACAGGTGCAGCACTAGGGGCACGGGGAGGGCACAGGTACAGCACAGGTACAAGATGGGGGGCACGGGGGAGGGCACAGGTGAGAGGGGACAGGTGGGAAACCACGGCAGGGGGAGGGCAGGTGAGGAGGCTGGGAGTGGGGGTGGGGAACACCTAGGGGGTCCCGGGGGCTGTGGGGGGTCCATGGGGGTCCCAGGGGCTGTGTGAGGCTCCCGGGGGTGCCATGGTGGTCCTGGGGGCTGTGAGGGGTCCATGGGGGTCCCGAGGGGTCCATGGTGGTCCTGGGGGCTGTGTGGGGTCCATGCGGGTCCCGAGGGGTCCATGGTGGTCCTGGGGGCTGTGAGGGGTCCATGGGGGTCCATGGGGCTACATGGGGGTCCTGGGGGTCCATAGGGGTCCCGGGGGCTGTGGGGGGATCATGGGGGTCCCGTGGGGGGTCCATAGGGGTCCCAGGGGCTATGTGGGGTCCATACGGGTCCCAGGGGCTGTGGGGGGTCCCGGGGGCTGTGGGGCGTCCATGGTGGTCCCGGGGGCTGTGTGGGGTCCATGGTGGTCCCGGGGGCTGTGTGGGGTCCATGGGGGGCCTGGGGGCTGTGGGGGGATCATGGGGGTGCCATGGGGGGTCCCGGGGGCTGTGGGGCGTCCATGGGGGGTCCCGGGGGCTGTGGGGGGATCATGGGGGGTCCATGGTGGTCCCGGGGCTGTGGGGGGATCATGGGGGTGCCATGGGGGGTCCATGGGGGTCCCGGGGGCTGTGGGGCGTCCATGGGGGTCCCGGGTGCCGACCCCCTGACCCGCGGCGGGCGCGGCAGTGTCGGACCTGGCGCCGGGGCAGAGCGGCCTGGACGAGATGAAGCTGCTGGAGCAGCGCGCCGAGGCGCTGGCGGCCGAGGCCCAGCGGGACACGCCCCGCCCCGCCCAGCAGGTGCTCTTCGTCAGGTGAGCCACGCCCCGGCCACGCCCACCTAACCCTGCCACACTCTGTCACACCCACCTAACACTGCCACGCCCACTGCCACACCCACCTAACCCTGCCACGCCCACCTAACCCTGCCACGCCCACTACCACACCCACCAAACTCTGCCACGCCCACTGCCACACCCACCTAACCCTGCCACACCCACCTAACCCTGCCACGCCCACCTAACCCTGCCACGCCCACTACCACACCCACCAAACTCTGCCACGCCCACTACCACACCCACCAAACTCTGCCACGCCCACTACCACACCCACCTAACCATGCCACGCCCACTACCACACCCACCTAACCCTGCCACGCCCACTACCACACCCACCTAACCCTGCCACGCCCACTGCCACGCCCACCTAACCCTGCCACACCCACCTAACCCTGCCACGCCCACTACCACACCCACCCAACCATGCCACGCCCACTACCACACCCACCTAACCCTGCCACGCCCACTGCCACGCCCACCTAACCCTGCCACGCCCACTGCCACGCCCACCTAACCATGCCACGCCCACCTAACCCTGCCACACCCACCTAACCCTGCCACACCCACCTAACACTGCCACACCCACCTAACACTGCCACGCCCACTGACACACCCACCTAACCCTGCCACGCCCACTGGCACAACCCACCTAACCCTGCCACGCCCTGTCCCTGCCACACCCATCTCAGCCACGCCCTGTCCCTGCCACGCCCACTCTGCACTGCCTGCCCCCTGAGCTCCCCCTGTGGGTGCTGGTGCTGATTTTGGGGATCCCCCCGGGTTCTGGTGGATTTCGGGGTCTCCCCGGGCTCTGTTGGATTTCGGGGTCTCTGGGTGCCAATGTTGGGGTCCCTGTTCGGATTTCGGGGTTCCTGTTCCAATGTTGGGGTCTCTGTTGGATTTTGGGGTCCCTGTTCCCATTTATGGTCCCTGTTCCGATTTTGGGGTCCCCCCGGGCTCTTAAATTTCGGGGTCTCTGGGTGCCGATTTTGGGGTCCCTGTGCCGATGTTGGGGTTCCCGGGGCTATGCTGGATTTCGGGGTCTCTGTGCCGATGTTGGGGTCCCCCTGGGCTCTGCTGGATTTTGGGGGTCCCTGTGCCGATGTTGGGGTCCCCCCGGGCTCTGTTAAATTTCGGGGTCTCTGGGTGCCGATTTTGGGGTCCCTGTGCCGATGTTGGGGTCCCCCCGGGCTCTGCTGGATTTTGGGGTCCCTGTGCCGATGTTGGGGTCCCCCCGGGCTCTGCTGGATTTCGGGGTCCCTGTGCCGATGTTGGGGTCCCTGTGCCGATGTTGGGGTCCCCCCGGGCTCTGTTAAATTTCGGGGTCTCTGGGTGCCGATTTTGGGGTCCCTGTGCCGATGTTGGGGTCCCCCCGGGCTCTGCTGGATTTTGGGGTCCTTGTGCCGATGTTGGGGTCCCCCCGGGCTCTGCTGGATTTCGGGGTCCCTGTGCCGATGTTGGGGTCCCCCTGGGCTCTGCTGGATTTTGGGGTCCTTGTGCCGATGTTGGGGTCCCCCCGGGCTCTGCTGGATTTCGGGGTCCCTGTGCCGATGTTGGGGTCCCCCCGGGCTCTGCTGGATTTCGGGGTCCCTGTGCCGATGTTGGGGTCCCCCGGGCTCTGCTGGATTTCGGGGTGCTGACGCTGGGGTCGGGGCAGGGCCGAGGCCCCCCCGGGGGCTGAGCCCCCCCTGTCCCTGCAGGGGAACCCCGAGGAGATCGAGCTGGACGAGGAGGGGGAGGAGCCCGACGGTACCGGGGGGAGGGGCACGGGGGGGGAGGGGCACGGGGGGGGAGGGGAACTGGAGGGGGAGGGGCAAATACGGGAGGGGGAGAGGCATGGGGGAAGGGCACGGGAGGGGGAAGGGCACGGGAGGGGGAGAGGCATGGGGGAGGGGAACTGGAGGGGGAGGGGAACGGGGGGAGGGGCAAACGGGAGGGGGAGGGGCACGGATGGGGGAGGGGCACGGGAGAGGGAGAGGCATGGGGGAGGGGCACGGGGGAGGGGAACTGGAGGGAGAGGGGAATGGGGGAAGGGCACAGGAGGGGGGCGGGGCACCGTGGGGGGAGGGGCACAGTGGGAGGGCGTGGGTGGGGGGGGGGGGGTTTCCCTGGTGGGGGATGGGAGAGTGCCCCTCCCCCACCCTGACCCTCCCCTCCCTCCCCTCCCCCCCAGAGGTGCAGCTGGAGCAGAAGCAGGTCCCGGCCTCCGTTTTCGGGGGGCTCAAGGACGACTGAGACCCCCCGGGGGCGCCCCTCCCCCACCCCCTGCCCCACCCCCGCCCCCCGAAATAAAAAATCCTCTCTGGGCCCGGCCTGGCTGACCCGCTATTGGGGGCCCCTCCCCTCCCCCTCCCCGGTTTTGGGGTCCCCTCCCCCTCCCCGAAGTGACAGAGATGCCCGGGGGTGGGGGAGGGGCGGGGGAGCCCCCCCCGTTCAGCTTTTATTGCCCCGGGGGGGTCGCGGGGGGGTCCCGGGGGGTCCCCAGCGTGTCCAGGAGCCGCTGGGCGAAGGCCTGTTCCAGCTGGGGGGAGGGGAAAGGGGGCAGAGACCCCTGAGCCACCCCCCCAAAATCCCCTCCACCCCCCCAGAACCCCCCAAAATCCCAGAGCCCCCCCAGGGACCCCCAAAACCACCCAGGACCCCCTAGGGACCCCCCAACACACCCCCCATGACCACTCCAGGACCCCCCCAAAACTCTTTAGGGTCCCCCCCGCTGCCTCTGCGGACCTCTCAAGACCCCACCCCCCCCAGGACCCCCCCAAAACACCCCAGGACCCCCCAAGACCCCTCTGGGACCCCCCGGGACTGCTCAGGGACACCCATAGGGACCCCCCAACACCCCTTAGGGTCCCCCCCCCCGCTGCCTCTGGGGACCACTCAAGACCCCCCAAAATACTCCAGGACCCCCCAAAATACCTGAGGACCACTCAGGGACCCCCCAACATCCCATAGGCACCCCCAAGACCCCCCCAGCATCCCCGAGGGAACCCCCCAGGGCCCCTAAGAGACCCCCAACACCCACCAGGACCACCCAGGACCCCCAAAAACCCCTTAGGGACCCCCCAAAATACCCCAGGATCCCTTCGGGACCCCCCCCACCTCCAGCAGCAGCCCCTCCCCCCCGGGGGTCTCCTCCGGGGGTCGCAGCTCCAGCGTCACCCGGTGCGGGGGGAGGGGCCCGAGCCCGGCCCGGTGCAGCTCCAGCTCTGGGGGGGGGGAGGGGCGCGCTCAGCGGGGGGGGAGGGGCACGGGGGGGGAGGGGCGGGGCTGCGCTCTGCCCCCCCCCGAGCCCCACCGGAAGTCGCTTTCACTTCTCCCGGAAGTGGCTCTCGCCACCGGAAGTTGCTATCCCCACCAGAAGTCGCTTCTCCCCTCCCACAAACGTGGCTCTCGCCACCGGAAGTTGCTATCCCCGCCGGAAGTCGCTCTCCCCACCCCCGGCCATTCCCTTCCCGGAAGTGGCTGTCCCCACCGGAAGTTCCTCTCCCTCCCCCGGAAGTCGCTCTCTTCCCACCGAATGTTGCTCTCCCCCCGGACAATCCCAATCCCGGAAGTCGCTCCCCCCTCCCCCGGAAGTTCCTCTCTCTTCCCGGAAGTTGTCCTCCCCTCCCCGGAAGCCGCTCTCTCCCATAAGTGGCTCTCCATCTCCCGGAAGTTCCTCTCCCTGCCGGAAGTCACACTCCCTTCCCCCGGAAACCATTCTCCCTCTCCCGGAAGTCCTTTTCTCCCCACCGGAAGTCCTTCCCGTCTCCCGGAAATCCCTCCCCTCTCCCGGAAGTCGCTCTCTCCCCTTTCCGGAAATTGCCCTCCCCTCTCCCGGAAGTGTCTCTCACCCTCCCGGAAGCGCCTGGCGTCGAACGGCTGCAGCAGCGCCCCCTGCTGGAGCGGCCCGTGCGGCGCGTGCGGGCCCCGCACGGCGCCGGGGGCGGGGCCGTCCCCGGGGCGCACGCGCAGGAAGAGCCCGCGGGGGGCGCTGCTGAGCAGCAGCCCCGGCCCCGCCCCCGCCGGGAGCAGCAGGCGCGGCAGCGGCGGCGGCGGCGCCCCCTGGCGGCCCGGAGGACTCAGCAGGTACTCGCCGGGGGGCAGCGCCCCCTGCCAGGCCAGGGCGGGGCCGCGGCGCAGCCGCAGCAGCAGCGCCGCGTCTCCTGCAGGGGGCGCCCGGGAGAGAAAGGGGCGGGGTCACCGCCGGGGTGGGACTGAGAGGGGGCGGGGCCGCGGGGGGTGGGGGTGGAGCCACAGCTCGGGGGGGGTCAGCGCTGGGGGCGTGGCCCAGGTGTGGGGATGGGTTTGGGGAGGAGCCAACACTGGGTGGGGTCAGGGCTGGGGGCGTGGCCGGGCTGCGAGGTCCAGCTGGTGATTGGCTCCTCCTCTTGGGGGCGTGGCTTACCGTGCGCGGGGGGGAGGGGCTCTGCGCTTTCCACCTCGATGCGCAGCGGCACTTCCGGGGGCGGAGCCTCGGCTGAAGGGGCGGGGTCAGTCAGCGATTATGCCCCATTGCTCCGCCCCCAGGGCAGCCCCAGCCCCAGAATTGGCCCAGAAGTGCCCCCAGCTCCCCCCGCTCTCACCGGGCTTCGCCTCATCAGGGGCCCCCTCCTGGCTCTCGGGGGGTGGGGTCGGTGGGAGGGGCTCCGAGGGGCTCAGCCCTGCCTCCTTCTGGCTCTGCCGGGCCTTGGGGAGCCGGGGCTCTGTGGGGAGGCGGCACCGAGATGGTTAATTCGGCCTCTGACCCTGCACCCCTTCCCCTCCCTTCCCTGACCCCGTTTGGCCCCTCCCTCACTGCTCCTCTCTTTTGGTTCCCCCATCTCGGGGTAGCCCAGGCTCAAGCCCCTCCCCCGCTCGGGCCCCTCCTGATTTGGGGGTTCCCCCTCTGCCCACTCCCACCACAGTACCCCCATATTCCGTCCTTCACCCCATTTCCGCTGCGTCCCCCCATATTCAGTCCCTCACCCCATTTCCCATGTGTTCCCCCATATTCCATCCCCACATCCCATTTCCCATGTGTCCCCCCACATCCCATTTCCGGTGTGTCCCCCAATATTCCGTCCCCATTTCCCATGTTCCATCCCCCAGTTCCCGGTTCCCGCTGTCCCGGCTCCGTTGCTCACCGCGGGCGGGCAGCACCCGGTACACGCGGTAGGGGCAGGGCCCGTCCGAGCGGCTCCGGCCCGGCAGCGCCCGGAACTCGGGGCTCCGGGCCAGGGCGCAGCGGAGCCGCGTCTTCCAGCCCGCGGGGTCGGGGGGGTCCCCGGGCCGGAGCCGCCCCTTGTACTCTGCCCACGCCTGCCGGGAGCGCCGGCGTCAGCCCCGCCCACAGCCACGCCCATCTCATTAGCACAGCGCCGCCCCGCCCCACCTGGCGCTGCCCCACCCACTCGCACTTTGCATCGCTCGGCCCCGCCCCCTGCTCAAAGCTCCACCCCTCAGCTGTCCCGGCCCATAGCCCCGCCCTCTGCTTAGCTCCGCCCTCTTTCACAGCCCCTCCCTGTTTTAAGAGCCCCCCACAACCAAGCCCCGCCCATTACCCTGCAGAGCCCCGCCCCTCGCACAGCCCCGCCCCTCAACTTACAGAGCCCCGCCCCACACCTTTCAGAGCGCCGTCATTGGCCCAGCCCCGCACCTTGCTGGACCCGCCCCAGCCCCGCCCCTAAACCTGCAGGCCCCGCCCCCGGCCCCGCCTTAACCCTGAAGAGCACCGTCCCCTGCCCGTCCCAGGCCCCGCCCCTTCCCTCAGGCCCCGCCCCTGGCCCTGCAGAGCACCGCCCCCTTCCCTCAGGCCTTTGTCCTGCAGAGCACCGCCCCTTCCCTCAGGCCCCGCCCCTGACCCTGCAGAGCGCCGCCCCCGGGCCGTCCCAGGCCCCGCCCCTTCCCTCAGGCCCCGCCCCTGACCCTGAAGAGCACCGCTCCCTTCGCTCAGGCCCCGCCCCTGACCCTGAAGAGCGCCGCCTCCTTCCCTCAGGCCCCGCCCCTTGTCCTGCAGAGCACCGCCCCTTCCCTCAGGCCCCCGCCCCTGACCCTGAAGAGCGCCGCCCCCGGGCCGTCCCAGGCCCCGCCCCTTCCCTCAGGCCCCGCCCCTGACCCTGAAGAGCGCCGCCCCCCTTCCCTCAGGCCCCGCCCCTGACCCTGCAGAGCGCCGCCCCCGGGCAGTCTCAGGCCCCGCCCCCTTCTTTCAGGCCCCCGCCCCTGACCCTGCAGAGCGCCGCCCCCGGGCAGTCTCAGGCCCGCCCCTGACCCTGCAGAGCGCCGCCCCTTCCCTCAGGCCCCGCCCCTGACCCTGCAGAGCGCCGCCCCGGGCCGTCCTCAGGCCCCGCCCCCTTCCCTCAGGCCCCGCCCCTGACCCTGCAGAGCGCCGCCCCCGGGCCGTCTCAGGCCCCGCCCCCTTCCCTCAGGCCCCGCCCCTGACCCTGCAGAGCGCCGCCCCCTTCCCTCAGGCCCCGCCCCTGACCCTGCAGAGCGCCGCCCCCGGGCCGTCGCGGGGCCCCGCTCCTCCCGCCGTGGGCCCAGGGGATCCTCAGCGCCGTCCGGGCCGCGTCGTCCCACTGCAGCCCCGGGAAGCGCCCGCTCCTGCAGCTGCGCCAGCAGCCACGGCCGCAGCCGCCGCGGGCCGCCCTCCGCCATCGCCGCGGGGCCCGGGGCGAGCCGGGGGGAGCCGGGGGCGAGCTGGGCCAGCCGGGCCCGCCGAACGGCGGCGCCGCTTCCGGGAATTGACGTCACCGGTGCGGCCACGTGATCTCCCCTCCAATCAGCGGGCGGCCGCACGGCACCGCCCCCGTGCGTGAAGGGCGTGTCAACACAGCGCTGGTATTTGCATAAAGGGGCGTGGCTATAGCGCACGGTACTGTGTTTGCCTAAAGGGGCGTGGCTTGCCTAAAGGGGCGTGGCTACGCATCACGGTATCGACTGTGGATTTGCATAAAGAGGCGTGGTTAGAGCGGACGGGACCGCCTTTATATTTGCATAAAGGGGTGTGGCTGTCACACACGGGATCTACTCTATATTTGCATAAAGGGGTGTGGCTGTCACACACGGGATCTACTCTATATTTGCATATAGGGGTGTGGCTGTCACACACGGGATCTACTCTATATTTGCATAAAGGGGCGTGGTTATATCGCACAGAACCGCCTCTGTATTTGCTTTGGTATTTGCATACAGCCCCGGGTTCTCTCATATTTGAATAACGGGGCGTGGCCGTCCTTGCAAGCTCCGCCCCCTGCCCCCAATTCCCTTTCCGGGCTCCCCCCGGGGCAGAGCCGAGGTTTTGGGGTCCCCCCCAAAAGAGCCGGGCCGTGGGGACCCCCTGGACCCCCGGAGCTCTCAGCAGTCAGGCCCCGTGCTCCCGGACTGGGGGGGTCCCTCCCACATTTGGGGATGTTACTCCCGGATTTGGGGGTCACACCTGGATTTGGGGGGGGTCACACTTGGATTAGAGGGGCTCACAGCCAGATTTGGGGAGTCACGCCCGGATTTGGGGGTTACACTCATATTTGGGGGGTGGGTCACACAGATTTGGGGTCACACACAGACTTAGGGGTGACCTACCCAGATTTAAGGGGGGGGGTCACACCCAGATTTGGGGTCTCACCCCCACATTTGGGGTCTCTCACAGATTTGGGGTCACACCCAGATTTGGGGTCTCACCCCCACATTTGGGGTCTCTCACAGATTTGGGGTCACCCAGATTTGGGGTGTCACCCCCACATTTGGGGTCTCTCACAGATTTGGGGTCACCCAGATTTGGGGTCTCACCCCCACATTTGGGGTCTCTCACAGATTTGAGGTCACACCCAGATTTGGGGTCTCACCCCCACATTTGGGGTCTCTCACAGATTTGGGTCACACCCAGATTTGGGGTCTCACCCCCACATTTGGGGTCTCTCACAGATTTGGGGTCACACCCAGATTTGGGGTCTCACCCCCACATTTGGGGTCTCTCACAGATTTGGGGTCACACCCAGATTTGGGGTCTCACCCCCACATTTGGGGTCTCTCACAGATTTGGGGTCACACCCAGATTTGGGGTCTCACCCCCACATTTGGGGTCTCTCACAGATTTGGGGTCACACCCAGATTTGGGGTCTCACACCCACATTTGGGGTCTCTCACAGATTTGGGGTCACCCAGATTTGGGGTCTCACCCCCACATTTGGGGTCTCTCACAGATTGGGGGTCACCCAGATTTGGGGGGGTCACACCCACATTTGGGTCTCTCACAGATTTGGGGTCACCCAGATTTGGGGGGGGTCACACCCACATTTGGAGTCTCTCACAGATTTGGGGTCACCCAGATTTGGGGGGGGTCACACCCACATTCGGGGTCTCTCACAGATTTGGGGTCACACCCAGATTTGGGGTCTCACCCCCACATTTGGGGTCTCTCACAGATTTGGGGTCACACCCAGATTTGGGGTCTCACCCCCACATTTGGGGTCTCTCACAGATTTGGGGTCACACCCAGATTTGGGGTCTCACCCCCACATTTGGGGTCTCTCACAGATTTGGGGTCACACAGATTTGGGGGGGGTCACACCACATTCGGGGTCTCCCACAGCTTTATTGCCCATCCCCCACGTGGGGGGGTCAGGGGGTGATTTTTTTTTGGGGGGGGTCTCACCTGACCCCCGCCCCCCCCCCCACCCCCCGTGCCCCCCCCCTGCGCCCCCCCGGCGTCGGGGGCTCCGGACATCATGAGGAAGAGCACGATGGGGATGATGTACATCCACTGTGGGGAGAGGAGGGGGTCACCCCGAATCAGCCTAAATCACCCCAAAATCCACCCCAAAATCAGCCCAGAATCCACCCCAAATCACCCCAAAATGAGCCCAAAATCCACCCCAAAATCCACCCCAAATCACCCCAAAATGAGCCCAAAATCCACCCTAAAATGAGCCCAAAATACACCCCAAAATGAGCCCAAAATCCACCCTAAAATGAGCCCAAAATCACCCCAAAATCCACCCCAAATCACCCCAAAATGAGCCCAAAATCCACCCTAAAATGAGCCCAAAATCCACCCCAAATCAGCCCAAATCACCTCAAAATGAGCCCAAATACAGCCCAAAATGAGCCTAAAATCACCCCAAAATCCACCCCAAAATCAATCCAAAATCACCCCGAAATCCACCGCAAAATCAGCCCCAAATCACCCCAAAATTCACCCAAAATTTGGGGGTGCCACCCCAAAATCAGCCCCAATTCACCCCCAAATTCACTCCAAATTTTACCCCAGAATCCACCACAAATCACCCCAAAATCCACCCCAAATCACCCCAAAATCCACCCCAAAATCCATCCAAAATCAGCCCCAAACCACCCCAAAATCCACTCCCAAATGGAAAACTGGGGGTCACCCCAAAATTGGCCCCAATGAGGGGGTCACCCCAAAATCCACCTCCCAAATGGGGGCATCACCCCAAAATCAGCCCAAAATCAGCCCAAAAACACCCTAAATCTACTCCCAAAAGGGAAATTGGGGGTCACCCCAAAATCCACCCCAAAATCCCCTGCAGATGAGTGGGGTCACCCCAACACCCACCCCAAATGGGGTGCTCACCCCAAAATCCACCTAAAATCACCCCAAATTCAGCCCCAGATCACCACAAATGGGAAATGGGGGAGTCACCCCAAAATCCATCCTGAATCACCCCATGATCACCCCAAAATCCACCCCAAATCACCCCAAAATCAGCCCAAACCCCCCCCACAATGGGGAGGGGTCACCCCGAAACCCACCCTGCCCCCATCTCAAACGGGGGGGGTCACCCCAAAATCCCAATCCCGCGAGGTGTGGGGAGAGTTTGGGGATGCAGGAGGGGTTTGGGGGATGCAGGAGGAATTTTGGGGGTGCAGGAGGGGTTTGGGGGTTCAGGAGGAGTTTTGGGGGGGCCAGGAGGGGTTTGGGGGTTCAGGAGGGTTGGGGGGTTCAGGGGATTTGAGGTTTTTGGGGTGTAGGTGGATTTTGGGGCAGTGAATTTTTGGGTGGGATTTGGGGGTCCTGGGTGATTTTTGGGGTGTCCCAGGTGGTTTTGGGGTGCCCCAGGTGTTTTCTGGGGTTCCCGGATGAATTTTGGGGTGTCCTAGGTGATTTTTGGGGTGCCTCAGGTAGTTTTTGGGGTCCTCAGGTGGTTTTGGGGTCCCCAGGTGGTTTTTGGGTGTTCCAGGTGATTTTTGGGGTCCCCAGGAGGTTTTGGTGTCCCCAGGAGGTTCTGGGGTGTCCCAGGTGATTTTTGGGGTCCAGGAGGTTTTGGGGTGTCCCTCGGTGTTTTTGAGGTGTCTCCAGGAGGCTTTGGGGTCCCCAGGAGGTTCTGGGGTGTCCCAGGAGGTTTTGGTGTCCCAGGAGGGTTTTGGGGTGTCCCAGGTGATTTTTGGGGTCCCAGAAGGTTTTGGGGTGTCTCAGGTGATTTTTGGGTGTCCCAGGTGATTTTTGGGGTCCCCAGGAGGTTCTGGGGTCCCCCGGAGGTTTTGGGGTGTCCCCAGGAGGTTTTGGGGGTCCCCAGGAGGTTCTGGGGTCCCCCGGAGGTTTTGGGGTGTCCCCAGGAGGTTTTGGGGTCCCCAGGAGGTTTTGGGGTCCCCAGGAGGTTCTGGGGTGTCCCCAGGAGGTTTTGGGGTGTCCCAGGTGATTTTTGGGGTCCCAGAAGGTTTTGGGGTGTCTCAGGTGATTTTTGAGTGTCCCAGGTGATTTTTGGGGTCCCGAGGATGTTTTGGGGTGTCCCCAGGAGGTTTTGGGGTGTCCCCAGGAGGTTTTGGGGTCCCCAGGAGGTTTTGGGGTGTCCCTCACGTATTTGGCAAAGAAGGATTTCTGCTCCTGCGGGTTCCGCGCGCGCTGGGCCTGCTCCTGCTCCAGGTGCCGGATGAAGGCGGCGGTCTCAGGGCTGGGGACAGCGGGGACAATGGGGACAATGGGGACATCGGGGACAGCAGGGACATTGGGGACAGCGGGGACAATGGGGACATTTGGGACAGCCAGCGGACATTGGGAACATCAGGGGGTTGGGTACACTGGGGACATGGGTGACATCAGGGACATTGGGGACAGCCAGGGGACATTGGGGACATCGGGGAGACATTGAGGGGGTTGGGGACACTGGGGACATCGGGGACATTGGGGACATTGGGGACATCGGGGAGACATTGAGGGGGTTGGGGACACTGGGGACATCAGGGACACTGAGGACATTGGGGACATCAGGGACACTGGGGACACTGGAGACATTGGGGACATCGGGGACATTGGGGACAGCCAGGGGATATTGGGGCCATTGGGGACATTGGGGACATCGGGGACACTGGAGACATTGGGGACATCAGGGACATCAGGGACACTGGGAACATCGGGGACACTGGGGACATTGGGGACATCGGGGACACTGGGGACATCGGGGACACTGGGGACAGCCAGGGGACATTGGGGGACACTGGGGACATTCAGGACATTGGGGACATCAGGAGGGGACACAGGGGGTCACGGCCACCCCAAAACTTCCCCCCTGCCCCCAGGGGTAACCCCCAAAACTGAACCAGCCCCAAAATCACCCCAGGGTCACCGTGTCCCCATGTCCCCGTGTCCCCAATGTCCCACAGTGTCCCCATGTCCCAGTGTCCCAATGTCCCACGGTGTCCCCATGTCCCTCAGTGTCCCCAGGCTGTCTCTTGCTGTCCCCACGGTGTCCCCATGTCCCTCAGTGTCCCCAGGCTGTCTCTTGCTGTCCCCACGGTGTCCCCATGTCCCTCAGTGTCCCCAGGCTGTCTCTTGCTGTCCCCACGGTGTCCCCATGTCCCTCAGTGTCCCCAGGCTGTCTCTTGCTGTCCCCACGGTGTCCCCATGTCCCTCAGTGTCCCCAGGCTGTCCCCACAGTGTCCCCCCGTCCCTGTCACTCACGTGGCAGCAGGGCGTGGCACGAGGCCACCGAGGCTTGGGGACTGCCAGGTCAGTGTCCCCAGTGTGTCCCCACGTCCCCCCCGTGTCCCAGTGTCACTCAGGTGCTGGGGACACCCAGGTCAATGTCCTCCACTGTCCCCCCATGTCCCCGTGTCCCCACATCCCCCAATGCCCCCTGTCCCCATGTCCCCCCATGTTCCCCCGTCCCCTGTTCCCTGTCCCCATCCCTGTCCCCTGTCCCTGTGTCCCCCCCATATCCCCATGTCCCGTCCCCATCCCTGTCCCCATCCCCGTCCCTGTCCCCATCCCCATCCCCTGTCCCCATCCCTGTCGCTGTTCCTGTCCCCATCCCCGTCCATGTCCCTATTCCCATCCCCCGTCCCCATCCCTGTCCCCTGTCCCCATCCCTGTCCCCATCCTCATCCCTGTTCCCGTCCCCGTCCCTATCCCTTTCCCCATCCCCATCCCTGTCCCCGTCCCCATCCCTGTCCCCTGTGCCCATCCCCGTCCCCGTCCCTGTCCCCATCCCTGTCCCCATCCCCATCTCTGTCCCCATCCCCATCTCTGTCCCCATCCCCATCCCTGTCCCCATCCCCATCTCTGTCCCCATCCCCATCCCCATCCCCATCCCTGTCCCCATCCCCATCCCCATCCCTGTCCCCATCCCCGTCCCCATCCCCATCCCCGTCCCTGTCCCCTGTCCCCCATCCCCGTCCCCGTCCCCATCCCTGTCCCCTGTCCCCATCCCCATCCCCATCCCCGTCCCCGTCCCTGTCCCCATCCCCGTCCCCATCCATGTCCCCCATCCCTGTCCCCATCCCCATCTCTGTCCCCATCCCCATCCCCATCCCTGTCCCCATCCCCATCCCCATCCCCGTCCCCATCCCCATCCCTGTCCCCTGTCCCCCATCCCCGTCCCCGTCCCCATCCCCATCCCTGTCCCCTGTCCCCTGTCCCCCATCCCTGTCCCCATCCCCGTCCCCATCCCCTGTCCCCTCTGTCCCCATCCCTGTCCCCATCCCCATCCCTGTCCCCATCCCTGTCCCCGTCCCCGTCCCTGTCCCCATCCCTGTCCCCGTCCCTGTCCCCTGTCCCCTGTCCCCTCTGTCCCCATCCCTGTGCCCATCCCCATCCCCATCCCTGTCCCCCATCCCTGTCCCCTGTCCCCCATCCCCATCCCTGTCCCCTGTCCCCCATCCCCGTCCCCATCCCCATCCCTGTCCCCTGTCCCCCATCCCTGTCCCCATCCCCGTCCCCGTCCCCATCCCTGTCCCCTGTCCCCTCTGTCCCCGTCCCTCACGTGGCGGCAGGCAGGGGCTGTCTCAGTGCCACCGAGGTGTTGAAGAGCTCCAGGTGCCCATCCTCCACCTGGGAGCCCCGGCAGGTGCCCGGCGCTGCCACCACCCCCAGGGCCACCACGTGCCCGGCCACGTCCAGGTGCAGCGACAGCTGGTCCGACAGGTGTGACTCCAGCAGGGCACACTGCCACACGGCAGGGGACACGGCAGGGGACACGGCAGGGGACACGGCAGGGGACGTGGGGACACGTGAGGGGACATGAGGGGACAGGGACATGGGGACACATGAGGGGACATGAGGGGACAGGGACATGGGGACACATGAGGGGACATGAGGGGACAGGGACATGGGGACATGGGGACATGGGAACACGTGAGGGGACACGAGAGGGGACATGTGAGGGGACATGAGGACAAAGGGATATATGAGGGGACAGGGACACGGGGACACGGGGACACATGAGGGGACATGAGGGGACATGAGGGGACATGAGGGGACAGGGACACAGGGACATGGGGACAAGGGGACACGAGGGGACATGAGGGGATGGGGACACAGGGACATGGGGACAAGGGGACACGTGAGGGGACATGAGGGGACAGGGACATGAGGACATGTGAGGGGACAGGGACACAGGGACATGAGGAGGTGTCCCAGAGTGTCTCAGGACATCCCAGGGGTGTCCCCAGTGTCCCCAGGGTGTCCACAGGATGTCTTAGGTCAGGGTGTCCCCAGGTGTCCCCAGGTGTCACAGAGGTGTCCCAAGGGTGTCCCAGGGGTGTCCCCAGAGTGTCCCCAGGGATGTCCCAGGTCAGGCTGTCCCAGGGTGTCCCCAGTGTCCCCAGAGTGTCCCCAGGGATGTCCCAGGTCAGGCTGTCCCAGGGTGTCCCTAGTGTCCCCAGAGTGTCCCCAGGGGTGTCCCAGAGGTGTCACAGAAGTGTCATAGAGGTGTCCCAGGATGTCCCCAGGGTGTCCCAGGAGTGTCCCAGGGTGTCCCCAGGGTGTCCCCAGGTGTCACAGGGATGTCCCAGGTCAGGGTGTCCCCAGAGTGTCCCCAGGATGTCCCAGGTCAGGCTGTCCCAGGGTGTCCCCAGTGTCCCCACAGTGTCCCCAGGGGTGTCCCAGGGTGTCTCAGAGGTGTCACAGAAGTGTCATAGAGGTGTCCCAGGGGTGTCCCCAGGATGTCCCCAGAGTGTCCCCAGGGTGTCCCAGGAGTGTCCCAGGGTGTCCCCAGTGTTCCCAGGGGTGTCCCCAGGGTGTCCCCAGGTGTCACAGGGATGTCCCAGGTCAGGGTGTCCCCAGAGTGTCCCCAGGATGTCCCAGGTCAGGGTGTCCCCCGGGGTGTCCCCGTGTGTCCCAGGGGTGTCCCTGTCACTCACCGCCCTGACGAAGGAGGTGACAAACTCGGAGCCGCCCTCCTCTCCTGGGCCCAGGGGCCTGCGGGGGACCCGCACCCGGTACAGCCCGTCCCGCGCGGCCACCTCCTGTGGGGACACCGGTGTCACCGGTGTCACCAGTGTCACCCAGTGTCACCCAGTGCCACCCTAGTGTCACCCAGTGTCACCCAGTGTCACCCCTGACCCGCACCCGGTACAGCCCGTCCCGCGCGGCCACCTCCTGTGGGGACACCGGTGTCACCGGTGTCACCAGTGTCACCCAGTGTCACCCAGTGCCACCCTAGTGTCACCCAGTGTCACCCAGTGTCACCCCTGACCCGCACCCGGTACAGCCCGTCCCGCGCGGCCACCTCCTGTGGGGACACCGGTGTCACCGGTGTCACCAGTGTCACCCAGTGCCACCCTAGTGTCACCCAGTGTCACCCAGTGTCACCCCTGACCCGCACCCGGTACAGCCCGTCCCGCGCGGCCACCTCCTGTGGGGACACCGGTGTCACCGGTGTCACCAGTGTCACCCAGTGTCACCCAGTGCCACCCTAGTGTCACCCAGTGTCACCCAGTGTCACCCCTGACCCGCACCCGGTACAGCCCGTCCCGCGCAGCCACCTCCTGTGGGGACACCGGTGTCACCGGTGTCACCCAGTGTCACCCAGTGCCACCCTAGTGTCACCCAGTGTCACCCCTGACCCGCACCCGGTACAGCCCATCCCACGCGGCCACCTCCTGTGGGGACACCGGTGTCACCTGGTGTCACCTCAGTGTCCCCAGTGCCCCCCTGCTGTCCCTCTGTCTCTCGCTGTCCCTTCAGTGCCCCCCATGTCCCCCCGTGTCCTGGTGTCACCTCGTGTCCCGATGTCCCCCCATGTCCCAGTGTCCCCGCCATGTCCCGGTGTCCTCACGTTGTCCCCCCGTGTCCCTTGTGTCCCGGTGTCCCTGTGGTGTCCCAGTGTCCCTCCCGTGTCCCCCGATGTCCTGGTGTCCCCGCAGTATCCCCATGTCCCCCGTGTCCCGGTGTCCCCCTGTCCCCCCATGTCCCCCCATGTCCCCCCATGTCCCCCGTGTCCTGGTGTCCCCGCAGTATCCCCATGTCCCCCCGTGTCCCGGTGTCCCCCTGTCCCCCCATGTCCCCCCGTGTCCCCCCGTGTCCCCCGTGTCCTGGTGTCCCCGCAGTATCCCCATGTCCCCCCGTGTCCCGGTGTCCCCCTGTCCCCCCATGTCCCCCCGTGTCCCCCCATGTCTCCCGTGTCCTGGTGTCCCCGCAGTATCCCCATGTCCCCCCGTGTCCCCCCATGTCCCCCGTGTCCTGGTGTCCCCCTGTCCCCCCACGTCCCCCATGTCCCAATGTCTCCGTGTCCCGGTGTCCCCGCGGTGTCCCCGGTGCCGTCCCTGACCCGGAGCCGGGCCCGTTCCTCGTCCCCGAGCGGTTTCTGGGTCAGCGCCAGCGCGGGCTCGGGGCCCCAGCTCAGGGCCAGCGTCCCCCGGCGGCGGAACCGCGGTGCATCGTCTGGGGATGGGGACAGGGACATGGGGACAGGGGACAGGGACAGGGAGAGGGAGAGCAGACAGGGACAGGGGACAGGGACAGGGGACAGGGGACAGGGACAGGGGACAGGGACAGGGGACAGGGGACAGGGACAGGGAACAGGGGACAGGGGACAGGGACAGGGATGGGGACGGGGACAGGGACAGGGGACAGGGACAGGGGACAGGGACGGAGACAGGGGACAGGGACAGGGAGAGCAGACAGGGACAGGGGACAGGGGACAGGGAACAGGGACAGGGACGGGGACAGGGACAGGGACAGGGGACACAGATGGGGGAATGGGGATAGGGGGACATGGGGACAGGGGGAGACAGAGACATGGAGGGACAGGGGACACGAGGACATGGAGACATGGGGACAAGGAGACATGGGGACATGGCATTGGCACCCAGGACAGCCCGGTCCCCATGCCCCCGGTGCCACCCCTGTGCCCCCAGTGCCACCCCTGTCCCCATGTCCCGAGTGCCACCCCCAGCCTGGCGTCCCCGGTGCCACCCCATGCCCCCAGTGTCACCCCTGTCCCTCCTCCCCCAGTGTCACCCCTGTCCCTCCTCCCCCAGTGTCACCCCTGTCCCTCCGCCCCCCGTCCCCATGTCCCAGTGCCACCCTATCACTGTGTCCCCAGCCCCCAATGTCCCCAGTGCCACCCCCAGCCTGGCGTCCCCAGTGCCACCCCTGTGCCCCCAGTGCCACCTGTGTCCCTGTACCCTCAGTGCCACCCCTGTGTTCCCAGTGCCACCCCTGTCCCAGTGCCCCCATTCCCACATCCCCAGCGCCACCTCCATGTCCCCATCCTGCCACCCAGCTCAGTGTCCCAATGTCCCCATGTCCCCAGTGTCCCCCCAATGTCCCAGTGTCCCCCTGTCCCTGTGTCCCCAATGTCCCCATGCCCCATGTCCCCAATCTCCCCAGCGATGTCCCCAATGTCCCCTGCGATGTCCCCAATGTCCCCTGCGATGTCCCAATGTCCCCTGTGATGTCCCCAGTGTCCCCAGCGATGTCCAAATATCCCCAGCAATGTCCCCAATGTCCCCAGTGAGGTCCCCAATGTCCCCAGCGATGTCCCCAATGTCCCCTGCGATGTCCCCAGTGTCCCCAGCGATGTCCCCAATGTCCCAGGCGATGTCCCCAATGTCCCCAGCGATGTCCCTAATGTCCCCAGTGATGTCCCCAATGTCCCCTGCGATGTCCCCAGTATCCCCAGTGATGTCCCCAATGTCCCCTGCGATGTCCCAATGTCCCCTGTGATATCCCCAGTGTCCCCTGCGATGTCCCCAATGTCCCCAGCGATGTCCCCAATGTCCCCAGTGATGTCCCAAATATCCCCAGCGATGTCCCCAATGTCCCCAGCGATGTCCCAAATATCCCCAGCGATGTCCCCAATGTCCCCAGCGATGTCCCAAATATCCCCAGCGATGTCCCCAATGTCCCCAGCGATGTCCCCAATATCCCCAGCGATGTCCCCAATGTCCCCTGCGATGTCCCAATGTCCCCTGCGATGTCCCCAGTGTCCCCAGCGATGTCCCCAATGTCCCCAGTGATGTCCCCAATATCCCCAGCGATGTCCCCGGCGATGTCCCCAATGTCCCCTGCGATGTCCCCAATATCCCCAGCGATGTCCCCAATGTCCCCTGCGATGTCTCAATGTCCCCTGCGATGTCCCCAGTGTCCCCAGCGATGTCCCCAATGTCCCCAGCGATGTCCCCAATGTCCCCTGCGATGTCCCCAATGTCCCCAGCGATGTCCCCAATGTCCCCAGCGATGTCCCCAATGTCCCAGGCGATGTCCCAAATATCCCCAGTGATGTCCCCAGTGTCCCCAGCGATGTCCCCAATGTCCCCAGCGATGTCCCCAATGTCCCCTGCGATGTCCCCAGTGTCCCCAGCGATGTCCAAATATCCCCAGCAATGTCCCCAATATCCCCAGCGATGTCCCCAGTGATGTCCCCAATGTCCCCAGCAATGTCCCCAATGTCGCCAGTGATGTCCCCAATGTCCCCAGCGATGTCCCCAATGTCCCCTGCGATGTCCCCAATGTCCCCAGTGATGTCCCCAATGTCCCAGGCGATGTCCCCAGCGTCCCCAGTGATGTCCCCAATGTCCCCAGCGATGTCCCCAATGTCCCCTGCGATGTCCCCAATGTCCCCAGTGATGTCCCCAATGTCCCAGGCGATGTCCCCAGTGTCCCCAGCGATGTCCCCAATATCCCCAGCGATGTCCCCAATGTCCCCTGCGATGTCCCCAGTGTCCCCAGTGATGTCCCCAATATCCCCAGCGATGTCCCCAATGTCCCCTGCGATGTCCCCAATGTCCCCAGCGATGTCCCCAGTGATGTCCCCAATGTCCCCAGTGATGTCCCCAGTGTCCCCAGCGATGTCCCCAATGTCCCCTGCGATGTCCCCAATGTCCCCTGCGATGTCCCCAGTGTCCCCAGCGATGTCCCCAATGTCCCCGGCGATGTCCCCAGTGTCCCCAGCGATGTCCCCAGTGTCCCCAGTGATGTCCCCAGCGATGTCCCCAGTGTCCCTGTCCCTCACCCAGCTCGAAGGAGTGCTCCAGGCTCAGGCTCACCCGGCAGCTCTCAGTGTCACCGGCCTGGGGGGACACAGGGGGACATCAGGGTGACACGGGGGTGACACGGGGGTGACACGGGGGTGACACGGGGGTGACACCAGGACAGGGACACGGGGGTGACACCAGGGGGATGCCAGGGGGACACAGGGGTGACACAAGGGTGGCACCAGGAGGACACAGAGGTGACATCAGGGCGGGGACACCCCCAGGAGGAAGTGGGGGCACCCCACAGGCCTCATGAATATTAATGACCGGCCCCACGCCCTCATTAATGCTAATGAGGCTCTGCAGCTTCAACCCCCTCATGAATATTAATCACCTGGCAGGAACCAGAACCGCCCCTCATTAGCATGAATGAGGTGGAGCAGGCTCATTACTTTGAACCTGAACCACGTTAATTAATATTAATGAGGGCAGCCCGCGGCCCCGCCCCTCGCAGCTATGGCCTCTATTAGTTTATACACCCCTAATTAATATTAATGAGGACAGACACGCGGCCCTGTCCCTTGGGATACTGGTGCTTGTTCTGCACGCCCCTAATTAATATTAATGAGGACAGCACACGGCCACGCCCCTCGCAGCTACGGCCGCCGTTAGTTGACCCACCCCTAATTAATATTAATGAGGACAACTCACGGCCACGCCCCTCGCAGCTACGGCCGCCGTTAGTTGACCCACCCCTAATTAATATTAATGAGGACAGCACACGGCCACGCCCCTCGCAGCTACGGCCGCCGTTAGTTGACCCACCCCTAATTAATATTAATGAGGGCGGCGCGCAGGCTGAGCGGAGCGATCCGGGCTCTATGGGCACGCAGCCACGCCCCCCTCATTAATATTAACGAGCCCCCATCCTGCACGGGGCCCTCACGCACACCGGGTACCGGGTACAGAGTGCCGGGAACCGAGTGTACCGACTACCGGGCGCTGGCCCCGCACCGAGGACGCTCCGGGCTCCCGCAGAGCCGCCCCCGCTGCCCCGGTGATCCCGGAGCTCACCCTGGTGCCGGTGCCGGTACCGGAGCCCCCCCAGCAGAGCTCCTGGCCCCGCATCCCGACCCCCGCTCACTCCAGTCCCGGTACCGGGGCTCTCCCGTTCACTCCCATCCCGGTACCGGGGCTCTCCCGCTCACTCCCATCCCGGTACCGGGGCTCTCCCGCTCACTCCCGTCCCGGTACCGGGGCTCTCCCGCTCACTCCCGTCCCGGTACCGGGGCTCTCCCGCTCACTCCTGTCCCGGTACCGGGGCTCTCCCGCTCACTCCCATCCCGGTACCGGGGCTCTCCCGCTCACTCCCGTCCCGGTACCGGGGCTGCCCCGCTGCCCCCGGAGCCCCCGTGCTCACCCTGGTGCCGGTGCCGGTACCGGAGCCCCCCCGGCAGAGCCCCCCGGCCCGGCCCAGCGCCGCCCCCGCAGCCAGCAGCGCCAGCAGCGGCACCGGCCACGGCGCCGCCATCTTGGAGCGCGGGGTACGGCGGGAACGGGGCGTGGTCATATGGGGCGTGACCAGATCGGGGCGGGACCAGAGCGGGGGCGGGGCTGCCACGGAGGGGGCGTGGCCATCTTGTGGGATGGGGCGTGGTCGGTGGGAGGGGAGGGGCTTCTGTGAGGGGGCGGGGCCAACAATGCTCCCCATTGCGTGTCCCCCCTCCCCCACCCCACATCCAGCTCGGGAACGCCCAGGATGGACAGAGCGACCCCCCAGTCACCCCTGAGACCCCTCCCAGTCACCTCTGGGACCTCCCAGTAACACTGAGACCCCTCCCAGTAACCCCTGAGTGCTCCCAGTCACCCCTGAGACCCCTCCCAGTAACCCCTGAGTGCTCCCAGTAACACTGAGACCCCTCCCAGTAACCCCTGAGTGTTCCCAGTAACCCTGAGACCCCTCCCAGTAACCCCTGAGTGCTCCCAGTCACCCCTGAGACCCCTCCCAGTAACCCCTGAGTGTTCCCAGTAACACTGAGACCCCTCCCAGTAACTCCTGAGTGTTCCCAGTAACCCTGAGACCCCTCCCAGTAACACTGAGACCCCTCCCAGTAACCCCTGAGTGCTCCCAGTCACCCCTGAGACCCCTCCCAGTAACCCCTGAGTGCTCCCAGTCACCCCTGAGACCCCTCCCAGTAACCCCTGAGTGCTCCCAGTCACCCCTGAGACCCCTCCCAGTAACCCCTGAGTGCTCCCAGTCACCCCTGAGACCCCTCCCAGTAACCCCTGAGTGCTCCCAGTTACCCCTGAGACCCCTCCCAGTAACACCTGAGTGCTCCCAGTCACCCCTGAGACCCCTCCCAGTAACCCCTGAGTGCTCCCAGTTACCCCTGAGACCCCTCCCAGTCACCTCTGGGACCTCCCAGTAACCCTGAGACCCCTCCCAGTAACCCCTCAGTGCTCCCAGTTACCCCTGAGACCCCTCCCAGTCACCTCTGGGACCTCCCAGTAACCCTGAGACCCCTCCCAGTAACCCCTGAGTGCTCCCAGTCACCCCGAGACCCCTCCCAGTCACCTCTGGGACCTCCCAGTAACCCTGAGACCCCTCCCAGTAACCCCTGAGTGCTCCCAGTCACCCCTGAGACCTCTCCCAGTAACCCCTGAGTGCTCCCAGTCACCCCTGAGACCCCTCCCAGTCACCTCTGGGACCTCCCAGTAACACTGAGACCCCTCCCAGTAACCCCTGAGTGCTCCCAGTCACCCCTGAGACCCCTCCCAGTCACCCCTGACAGGGACAGGGATGGGGACAGGAACAGGGGACAGGGAGAGGGACAGGGGACAGGGGCACCGGGACAGTGACAGGGACACAGGGACAGGGACACGGGGACAGTGACACGGGGACAGGGACAGGGACACAGGGACAGGGACACAGTGACAGGGACACGGGGACAGTGACACGGGGACAGGGACACAGGGACAGGGACACGGGGACAGTGGCACCCTGACATGGGAACAGGGACAGGGGGACAGGGACAGGGACACAGGGACACAGGGACAGGGACACGGGGACAGTGACAGGGGGACAGTGACAGGGACACAGTGACAGGGACACAGTGACAGGGACATGGAGACAGGGACACGGGGTCAGGGACACCCCAACATGGGAACAAGGACATGGGGACAGTGACAGGGACACAGTGACAGGGACACAGGGACAGGGACACGGGGACAGGGACACAGGGACAGGGACACGGGGACACGGGGACAGTGACAGGGACACAGGGACAGGGACACAGGGACAGGGACACGGGGACAGTGACAGGGACACAGGGACAGGGACACGGGGACAGGGACACGGGGACAGTGACAGGGACACAGGGACAGGGACACGGGGACAGGGACAGTGACACAGGGACACCCCAACATGGGAACAGGGACACGGGGACAGTGACAGGGACACAGTGACAGGGACACAGGGACAGGGACACAGTGACAGGGACACAGTGACAGGGACACGGGGACAGTGACAGGGACACAGGGACAGGGACACGGGGACAGGGACACGGGGACAGGGAGAGCGACACGGGGACACAGGGACACGGGGACAGGGACACGGGGACAGGGACAGGGACACAGTGACAGGGACACAGGGACAGGGACACGGGGACAGTGGCACCCCGACGCGGGGACAGTGACCCCCCGTGCCACACCTGTCCCCTCTGTGGTGCCAGCGCGGCTGTGCCAGAGCCTGGCACGGGCACGGGGCTGGGACCCGCCGTGGGCTCCGGGGCGCTGCGGTGACCTCGGGGACCCTGGGGACCCTGGGGACCCCCGGCCGCGGGCACGCGTCACCTCCTCGCAGGTGGCCCAGGTGGCCCAGGAGGGCACGGCCAGGGCCAGCAGGAGCCACAGCGGAGCCATGGTGGCGACGGCGAGACAGCGGCAGCGCGCCGCGTGTCCCCTCCGGTGCCCCCCGGTGCTCCCCGGTCACCCCCGGTCCCTCCCGGTCACCCCCGGTGCCAGCGAGCCCCGGCCGGGGCTGACGTCACAGAGCGGCCCCGGTTCTGCGGGGCGGTCACGGAGCCGTGGGAAATCCATCCCAGAATTCCCATCCTAAAATTCCATTCCCAGAATTCCCATCTCAAAAATTCCCAACCGAAAAATTCCCATCCGAAAATTCCCATTTTCACCCCAAAATCACTTTCATCCCAAAAACCCCTGTTTGTAAAGGGGAAGGTTCTCAGCAGGGAATTTATTTTTATTTTTATTTCTTTTTTATTTTTACTTTTATTTCTTTTTTATTTTTACTTTTATTTTTATTTATTTTTATTATTTGTACCCAAACCCACTGTTCTCTCTGCAGACAGGGGAAGGTTCTCAGCAGGGACTTTTTATTTTTATTTTTATTTTTATTTTTATTTTTGCTTTTATTTGTACCCAAACCCACTGTTCTCTCTGTAGATGGGGGAAGGTTCTCAGGAGGGAATTTATTTTTATTTTTATTTTTATTTTTATTTTTATTTTTATTTTTATTTTTATTTTTATTTTTATTTTTATTTATTTCCATTTGCACCCGAACCCACTGCTCTCCCTGCAGACGGCGGCTCCGGGTCCTTTTTTCAGGCTCTCCAGGAAGAGCCGCTCGCTCTCCAGGAAATCGTGGTCCTGGGGAGGGGGGGGATGGGCTGAGCCCACCCAGGCGCCCCCCGGCCCTTCCAGAAGGTTCCGAGCCCCTTGCCCAGCCCAGTTCCCCCTGGCCAGTCCCAAACCCTTCCCCAAAGAGCTCCAAACCCTTCCCCACATCCCAAACCCTTCCCCAAACCATCCCAAACCCTTCCCCAAACCATCCCAAACCCTTCACCAAACCATCCCAAACCCTTCCCCAAACAGCTCCAAACCCTTCCCCACATCCAAAACCCTTCCCCACATCCCAAACCCTTCCCCACATCCCAAACCCCTCCCCACATCCCAAACCCTTCCCCACAATCCCAAACCCTTCCCCACACAATCCCAAACCCTTCCCCACATCCCAAACCCTTCCCCACAATCCCAAACCCTTCCCCACACAATCCCAAACCCTTTCCTCACCATCCCAAACCCTTCCCCACATCCCAAACCCCTCCCCACATCCCAAACCCTTCCCCAGCCCAGCTCCTCACTTTCCACTTCCCCTGGCCATTCCCAAGCCCTTTCCCTTTCCCCCTTTCCAGTCCCAAACCCCTTTCCCACATCCCAAACCCTTTCCGAAACAGCTCCAAACCCTTTTCCCACACACCAACCCCTTTCCCCACAATCCCAAATCCTTTCCCCCCAGTCACAAACCCTTTCCCTTTCTCCCTGGCCAGTCCCAACCCCTTTCCCCACAAACCCAAACACTTTCCCAGACAATCCCAAACCCTTTTCCCGCATCCCAAACCCTTTCCCAGCCCAGTTCCCATTGGACCATTCCCAAACCCTTTCCCCCTTTCCAGTCCCAAACCCTTTCCCCACAATCCCAAACCCTTTCCTAGCCCAGCTCCTCACTTTCCACTTCCCCATGCAATTCCCAAGCCCTTCCCAGTTCCCAATTCCCCCATTTCCATTCCCAGTTCCCCCCAGCCCATTCCCAGTTGCCCCCATTCCCATTCCCAGTTGCCCCCATTCCCATTCCCAGTCCCCCCAGTCCATTCCCAGTCCCCCCATTCCCAGTTCCCCCATTCCCAGTCCCAGTTCCCCAGTCCCATTCCCAGTCCCCCCATTCCCAGTTCCCCCATAACCATTCCCAGTCCCCCCAGTTCCATTCCCAGTCCCCCCATTCCCATTCCCCCCAGTCCATTCCCAGTTCCCCCATTCCCAGTTCCCCCATTCCCCCTCCCAGTCCCCCCAGTTTGTTCCCAGTCCCCCCAGTCTGTTCCCAGTCCCCCCATTCCCAGTTCCCCCATTCCCAGTCCCCCCATTCCCATTCCCAGTCCCCCCATTCCCAGTTCCCCCAGTCCATTCCCAGTTCCCCAGTCCCATTCCCAGTCCCCCCATTCCCAGTTCCCCCATAACCATTCCCAGTCCCCCCAGTTCCATTCCCAGTCCCCCCATTCCCATTCCCCCCAGTCCATTCCCAGTTCCCCCATTCCCCCTCCCAGTCCCCCCAGTTTGTTCCCAGTCCCCCCATTCCCAGTTCCCCCATTCCCAGTCCCCCCATTCCCATTCCCAGTCCCCCCATTCCCAGTTCCCCCAGTCCATTCCCAGTTCCCCAGTCCCATTCCCAGTTCCCCCATTCCCATTCCCCCCAGTCCATTCCCAGTCCCCCCAGTCCATTCCCAGCTCCCCCATTTCCCCTCCCAGTCCCCCCATTCCCATTCCCAGTCCCCCCAGTCCGTTCCCAGTTCCCCAGTCCCATTCCCAGTCCCTCCATTCCCAGTCCCCCCATTCCCAGTGCCCCCAGTCCGTTCCCAGTGCCCCCAGTGCCGCTCCCAGTCCCACCCTGCGTGCGCGCTCTCTCAGCAGCAGGACGTGTCCGTAGAGTGCGGCCGCGCCCGCCCGGTCCCTGCTGTCCGCCAGGAGCGCCGCCAGCCCCGGCAGGAGCGCAGGGGCCACCGCAGGGGCTGCAGGAGGGGACACCGCAGCGTCCCTGTCCCCGCTGCCAGCGCCGCCCGCCCGCCCCTGCCGGCCCAGGAACGCCGGATCCCAGAAACGGCACCCCAAAAACGGGGGATCCCAAAAACGGGATCCCAAAAACAGGATCCCAAAAACAGGGGATCCCAAAAACGGGGGATCCCAAAAATGACATACCAAAAACAGGACCCCAAAAACGGGGGATCCCAAAAACGGGGGATCCCAAAAACGGGGGATCCCAAAAATTACATCCCAAAAACAGGATCCCAAAAATGGGGGATGCCAAAAACGGGGGATCCCAAAAACGGGGGATCCCAAAAACGGGGGATCCCAAAAATGACATACCAAAAACAGGACCCCAAAAACGGGGTATCCCAAAAACGGGATCCCAAAAACGGGATCCCAAAAATGGGGGATCCCAAAAACGGGGGATCCCAAAAATGGGGGATCCCAAAAATGGGGGATCCCAAAAATTACATCCCAAAAACGGGGGATCCCAAAAATTACATCCCAAAAACAGGATCCCAAAAATGGGGGATCCCAAAAACGGGATCCCAAAAATGGGGGATCCCAAAAACAGGGGATCCCAAAAACGGGATCCCAAAAACGGGGGATCCCAAAAACAGGGGATCCCAAAAATGGGATCCCAAAAATGGGGGATCCCAAAAACGGGGGATCCCAAAAATTACATCCCAAAAATGGGGGATCCCAAAAATGACATCCCAAAAACAGGATCCCAAAAACGGGGGATCCCAAAAACAGGGGATCCCAAAAATAGGGGATCCCAAAAACGGGGGATCCCAGAAACAGGATCCCAAAAATGGGATTCCAAAAATGGGGGATCCTAAAAATTACATCTGAAAAACGGGGGATCCCAAAAATTACATCCCAAAACCAGGGCATCCCAGAAACGGGATCCTAAAAATGGGGTCCCAAAAATGGGGGATCCCAAAAACAGGATCCCAAAAATGACATCCTAAAAATGGGGGATCCCAAAACTGGGAAATCCCAAAAACAGGATCCCAAAACCAAGGGATCTCAAAAAGGGGATCCCAAAAACGAGGCATCGAAAAAATGGGATCCCACAAACAGGATCCCAAAAACGGGATCCCAGAAATGGGGGATCCCAAGAACGGGATCCCATAAACAGGATCCCAAAAATGGAGGATTCCAAAAACGAGGGATCCCAAAAACGGGATCTCAAAAATCGGATCCCAAAAATGGGGGATCCCAAACACATGGGATCCCGAAACCGGGGTGGCCCCGCAGGGCTGAGCCTCACCCCGCCTCCTGATGGTGACTGTCCCCAGTGCTGTCCCCCGCGCTGTCCCTGTCCCCAGCGTTGTCCCCATTCCCAGCGGTGTCCCCGTACCCAGCACTGTCCCCGTTCCCAGCGGTGTCCCCGTTCCCAGCGGTGTCCCCGTTCCCAGCGCTGTCCCCGTACCCAGCACTGTCCCCGTTCCCAGCGGTGTCCCCGTTCCCAGCACTGTCCCCATTCCCAGCGGTGTCCCCATTCCCAGCGGTGTCCCCGTTCCCAGCAGTGTCCCCGTTCCCAGTGGTGTCCCTGTCCCCAGCGGGGTCCCCATACCCAGCGGTGTCCCCATTCCCAGCGGTGTCCCCGTCCCCAGTGGTGTCCCTGTCCCCAGCGGTGTCCCCGTACCCAGCGGTGTCCCCATTCCCAGCGGTGTCCCCATTCCCAGCGGTGTCCCCGTACCCAGCGGTGTCCCCATTCCCAGCGGTGTCCCCGTCCCCAGCACTGTCCCCATTCCCAGCGGTGTCCCTGTCCCCCGTGCTGTCCCCATTCCCAGCGGTGTCCCCGTCCCCAGCACTGTCCCCGTTCCCAGCGGTGTCCCAGTTCCCAGCACTGTCCCCGTCCCCAGCGGTGTCCCCGTACCCAGCGGTGTCCCCGTTCCCAGCGGTGTCCCCGTTCCCAGCACTGTCCCCGTTCCCAGCACTGTCCCAGTTCCCAGCGGTGTCCCCGTTCCCAGCACGGTCCCCGTTCCCAGCGGTGTCCCCGTTCCCAGCGGTGTCTCCGTCCCCAGCACTGTCCCCGTTCCCAGCGGTGTCCCCGTTCCCAGCGGTGTCCCCGTTCCCAGCACTGTCCCCGTTCCCAGCACTGTCCCCGTTCCCATCGGTGTCCCCGTTCCCAGCACTGTCCCCGTTCCCAGCGGTGTCCCCGTTCCCAGTGGTGTCCCTGTCCCCAGCGGTGTCCCCATACCCATCTGTGTCCCCGTACCCAGCGGTGTCCCCGTACCCAGCGGTGTCCCCGTTCCCAGCACTGTCCCAGTTCCCAGCGGTGTCCCCGTTCCCAGCACTGTCCCCGTACCCAGCGGTGTCCCCGTTCCCAGCGGTGTCCCCATTCCCAGCGGTGTCCCCATTCCCAGCGGTGTCCCCGTTCCCAGCGGTGTCCCCGTCCCCAGCGGTGTCCCCGTCCCCAGCGGTGTCCCCGTTCCCAGCGGTGTCCCCATTCTCAGCGGTGTCCCCGTTCCCAGCGGTGTCCCCGTCCCCAGCGGTGTCCCCGTCCCCAGCGGTGTCCCCATTCTCAGCGGTGTCCCCGTTCCCAGCGGTGTCCCCGTTCCCAGCACTGTCCCTGTTCCCAGCGGTGTCCCCGTCCCCAGCGGTGTCCCCATTCCCAGCACTGTCCCCATTCCCAGCGGTGTCCCCATTCCCAGCGGTGTCCCCGTTCCCAGCGGTGTCCCCGTTCCCAGCGGTGTCCCCGTCCCCAGCGGTGTCCCCATTCCCAGCGGTGTCCCCATTCCCAGCGTGTCCCCGTTCCCAGCGGTGTCCCCGTACCCAGCGGTGTCCCCGTTCCCAGCGGTGTCCCCGTTCCCAGCGGTGTCCCCGTTCCCAGCACTGTCCCCATTCCCAGCGGTGTCCCCGTTCCCAGCGGTGTCCCCGTTCCCAGCGGTGTCTCCGTACCCAGCGGTGTCCCCGGCGTTGCTCCTGTCTGTGGCAGTGTCCCCAGCGCTGTCCCCGGCGCTGTCCCTGTCCCCAGGCCGGGGCCCAGCTCCTCCTGGAGCTCCCGGAGCTGCTCCCGCTGCCGCTCCATGCTCCGCCGCTCCTGCGGGAACGGGAACGGGAACGTGGGAACGGGAACAGGAACATGGGAGTGGGAACGGGAATGTGGAAACGGGAACGGGAATGTGGGAATGTTAATGGAAACGTGGGAATGGGAACATGGGAATGGGAACAGGAACATGGGAATGGGAACGGCAACGGCAACGGGAACGTGGGAATGGGAACAGGAATGGGAATGGGAACATGGGAACATGAGAACGGGAATGTGGGAATGGGAACATGGAAATGGGAATGGGAATGTGGGAATGGGAATGGGAACGTGGGAACGGGAACGTGGAAACAGGAACGGGAATGTGGGAATGGGAACGGGAATGTGGGAATGGGAACATGGGAATGAAAACAGGAACATGGGAATGGGAACGGGAACATGGGAATGGGAACACGGGAACATGGGAACGGGAACGTGGGAACAGGAATGGGAACAGCAACATGGGAACAGGAACAGGAACATGGGAACGGGAATGGGAATGGGAACAGGAACATGGGAACGGGAACATGGGAACAGGAACAGGAAATTTGGAGGGATTTTCCGGGGGGATTTTCCAGAAGGATTTGCCAGGGGGATTTTCCGGGGGGATTTGCCTGGTGCAGGCGCTGCTCCTGCTGCCGCAGCCGCTCCCGCTGCTCCTGCAGCCGCTGCAGCCGCTGCCGCTGCTCCTCCTGCGCCCTGCGCGCCTCCCGCAGTGCCCGCTGCCCGTCCTGCTGCTGCCGCGCCGCGCGCTACGGGAACGGGAATGGGAACGGCATCGGGAATGGGAACGGGAACGGGAACGGGACTGGGAATGGGAACGGGAATGGGGATGGGAACAGGAATGGGAATGGGAACGGCATCGGGAATGGGAACGGGAACAGGAATGGGAACGGGAACGGGAACGGGAACGGCATCGGGAATGGGAATGGGAACAGGAATGGGAACGGGAACAGGAATGGAAATGGGAATGGGAATGGGAACGGGAACGGGAATGGAAACGGGAATGGGAATGGAAACGGGAACGGGAACAGCACTGGGAATGGGAACAGGAATGGGAACAGGAATGGGAACAGCACTGGAAATGGGAACGGGAATGGGGATGGGGAACGGGAATGGGAATGGGAACGGGAATGGGAACAGCATCGGGAATGGGAACGGGAACGGGAATGGGAACGGGACTGGGAATGGGAACGGGAATGGGGATGGGAACAGGAATGGGAATGGCATCGGGAATGGGAATGGGAACAGGAATGGGAACGGGAACAGGAATGGGAATGGAAACGGGAATGGGAATGGGAACGGGAACGGGAATGGAAATGGGAATGGAAATGGGAACGGGAACAGCACTGGGAATGGGAACAGGAATGGGAACAGGAATGGGAACAGCACTGGAAATGGGAACGGGAATGGGGATGGGGAACGGGAATGGGAATGGGAATGGGAACGGGAATGGGAACGGGAGCGGGAACAGCAGTGGGAACAGCACTGGGAATGGGAACGGGAATGGGAATGGGAACGGGAATGGGAACGGGAATGGGAACGGGAACAGCAGTGGGAACAGCACTGGGAATGGGAACAGGACTGGGAATGGGACTGGGACGGGGAACAGGATGGAGAATGGGGACAGGAATGGGACCAGGAATGGGGAATGGGACTGGGAAAAGGGACCAGGACGGGGAATGAGACTAGGACGGGGAACGGGACTGGGACAGGGAATGGGAATGGGACAGGGAATAGGAACAGGAACGGCATCAGGACTGGGATGGGGAATGGGACTAGGACAGGAAATGGGATCGAGAACGGGAAAGGGACTGGCAATGGGGAATGGGAATGGCAATGGGACAGGGAACAGAACTGGGATGGGGAATGTGACTGGGATGGGGAATGGGAATGGGACCGGGAATGGGAACAGGAATGGGAATGGGCACAGCACTGGGGCAGGGAACAGGACTGGGACAGGGAATGGGATGGGGAACAGGGACAGGAATGGCACTGGGAATGGGACTGGGAATGGGGAATGGGACTGGGAACAGGATCGGGATGGTGAATGGGATTGGGAATGGCAATGGGACAGGGTTAGGGTTAGGGAATGGGATGGGGACTGGGATTGGGAATGGGACCGGGAATGGGAACGGCACCGGAATGGGGATGGGGAATGGGATGGGGAACGGGGACAGGAAAGGGACCGGGAATGGGGAACGGACTGGGAATGGGATCAGGATGGGGAATGGGACTGGGATAGGAAAACAGGACTGGGACAGGGATTGGGGAATGGCACTGGGGCCATGGGACATGGAACAGCACCAGGATGGGGGAACGGCACCAGGATGGGAACGGCACCAGGCATGGCTCAGGGGGGATGTGGAGCCCCAGCTCAGGGGGGATGTGGAGCCCCAGCTCAGGGGGGATGAGGAGCCCCAGCTCAGGGGGGATGTGGAGCCCCAGCTCAGGGGGATGTGGAGCCCCAGCTCAGAGGGGATGTGGAGCCCCAGCTCAGGGGGGATGTGGAGCCCCAGGTCGGGGGGGATGTGGAGCCCCAGGTCGGGGGGATGTGGAGCCCCAGCTCAGGAGGGATGTGGAGGTCCAGCTCAGGGGGGATGTGGAGCCCCAGGTCGGGGGGGATGTGGAGCCCCAGGTCGGGGGGATGTGGAGCCCCAGCTCAGGAGGGATGTGGAGGTCCAGCTCAGGGGGATGTGGAGCCCCAGCTCAGGGGGAATGTGGAGCCCCAGCTCAGGGGGAATGTGGAGCCCCAGCTCAGGGGGGATGGGGAGCCCCATCTTGGGGGGATGTGGAGCCCCAGCTCAGGGGGATGTGGAGCCCCAGCTCAGGGGGGATGGGGAGCCCCAGCTCAGGGGGGATGGGGAGCCCCAGCTCAGGGGGATGTGGAGCCCCAGCTCAGGGGGATGGGGAGCCCCAGCTCGGGGGGATGTGGAGCCCCAGCTCAGGGGGGATGTGGAGCCCCAGCTCAGGGGGGATGTGGAGCCCCAGCTCAGGGGGGATGAGGAGCCCCAGCTCAGGGGGATGGGGAGCCCCAGCTCAGGGGGGATGTGGAGCCCCAGCTCAGGGGGATGTGGAGCCCCAGCTCATGGGGGATGTGGAGCCCCAGCTCAGGGGGAATGTGGAGCCCCAGCTCATGGGGGATGTGGAGTCCCAGCTCAGGGGGGATGTGGAGCCCCAGCTCAGGGGGGATGTGGAGCCCCAGCTCAGGGGGGATGTGGAGCCCCAGCTCAGGGGGATGTGGAGCTCCAGCTCAGGGGGGATGTGGAGCCCCAGCTCAGGGGGGATGTGGAGCCCCAGCTCAGGGGGCATGTGGAGCCCCAGCTCGGGGGGATGTGGAGCTCCAGCTCAGGGGGATGTGGAGCCCCAGCTCAGGGGGATGTGGAGCCCCAGCTCAGGGGGATGGGGAGCCCCAGCTCAGGGGGGATGTGGAGCCCCAGCTCAGGGGGCATGTGGAGCCCCAGCTCGGGGGGATGGGGAGCCCCAGCTCAGGGGGATGTGGAGCCCCAGCTCAGGGGGGATGTGGAGCCCCAGCTCAGGGGGGATGTGGAGCCCCAGCTCAGGGGGATGTGGAGCCCCAGCTCAGGGGGGATGTGGAGCCCCAGCTCAGGGGGGATGTGGAGCCCCAGCTCAGGGGGGATGAGGAGCCCCAGCTCAGGGGGATGGGGAGCCCCAGCTCAGGGGGGATGTGGAGCCCCAGCTCAGGGGGATGTGGAGCCCCAGCTCATGGGGGATGTGGAGCCCCAGCTCAGGGGGAATGTGGAGCCCCAGCTCATGGGGGATGTGGAGTCCCAGCTCAGGGGGGATGTGGAGCCCCAGCTCAGGGGGATGTGGAGCCCCAGCTCAGGGGGGATGTGGAGCCCCAGCTCAGGGGGGATGTGGAGCCCCAGCTCAGGGGGATGTGGAGCTCCAGCTCAGGGGGGATGTGGAGCCCCAGCTCAGGGGGGATGTGGAGCCCCAGCTCAGGGGGCATGTGGAGCCCCAGCTCGGGGGGATGTGGAGCTCCAGCTCAGGGGGATGTGGAGCCCCAGCTCAGGGGGGATGTGGAGCTCTAGCTCAGGGAGGATGTGGAGCCCCAGCTCAGGGGGATGGGGAGCCCCAGCTCAGGGGGGATGTGGAGCCCCAGCTCAGGGGGCATGTGGAGCCCCAGCTCGGGGGGATGGGGAGCCCCAGCTCAGGGGGATGTGGAGCCCCAGCTCAGGGGGGATGTGGAGCCCCAGCTCAGGGGGGATGTGGAGCCCCAGCTCAGGGGGATGGGGAGCCCCAGCTCAGAGGGGATGTGGAGCCCCAGCTCAGGGGGGATGTGGAGCCCCAGCTCAGGGGGATGGGGAGCCCCAGCTCAGGGGGGATGTGGAGCCCCAGCTCAGGGGGGATGGGGAGCCCCAGCCTGGATGCTCTGTTTACCTCGGCCAGGTCATGGATCTCCTCCTCCCGCTCCTGCAGGCGCTGCTCGGCACGGAGAACCTTCTCCTTCTCCAGTCTCAGCTCCCGCCAGGCCTCATCCAGCTCCTCCCTGTCCCTGACCAGCTGCTCCTCCTTGGATCTCAGCTCCCGGCTCCGGAACTTCAGCTCTGCCTGATCCTGGCCCGGGGGACAGCGAGCGTCACCTGTCCCGTCCTTTGGAGCAGGGGGAGGTGGTTTGGGAACCCGGGCAGGGCATCGGGGACCTTGGCCAGGCTCCTCAGCGCCGAGTCCACGCCCAGGGCGCGCTCCTTGTCCTGCTCCTCCCGCTCCCGGCTCAGGCGCTCCCGGCTGTGGAACTCGGCCCAGGCGGCCGCCAGCCGCCGCCGCTCCTCGGAGCGATCCCGCAGCTCTGCCCGCTGCTCCTCCAGCCACGCGCCCTGCGGGCCCGGGGACACCTCCAGGCGCCGCTTCCCGCAGGGCTTGCCCTCCTTTAGCCCGGCCCTGCCGCTTCCAGAGGCAAATTCCAGAGGCTGCTTCCAGCCGGGGAGCTCCGGCTTCGTGTGGGCACCCAGCGGGCTCGACCTGGCCTGTTCCGAGCCCCTTCCAGCCCCGAGCCCTGCTCCCACCCAGCTGGTTCTGAGCCCTTTTTCCAGCCCTGCTCCCATCCTGGCTGGTTCTGAGCCCTTTTTCCAGCCCTGCTCCCATCCTGGCTGGTTCCAAGCCCCTTCCAGTTCCCAACCAGCTGGTTCTGAGCCCCTCTCCCCGTCCCACTCCCACCCAGGTGGTTCCAAGCTTCTTCCAGTTCCCATCTTGGCTGGTTTTGAGCCCCTTTCCCAGTCCTGATTCCCATCCTGACTGGTTTTGTGCCCTTTTCCCACTCCCACTCCCACTCCCATTCTGGCTGGTTCCAAGCCCCTTCCAGTTCCCATCCTGGCTGGTTCTGAGCCCTTTCCTCAGCCCAATCCCGCCCAGGTGGTTCCAAGCACATTCCAGTTCCCACCCTGGCTGGTTCTGAGCCCCTTTCCCAATCCTGGCTGGTTCCAAGCCCCTTTTTCCCATCCCAGTCCCACCCTGGTTGGTTCTGAGCCCCTTTCCCATCCCAGTCCCACCCTGGCTGGTTCCAAGCCCCTTTCCCATCCCAGTCCCCCAAGCCCAGCCGGCTCCCAGCCCCATCCCAGAGCGGGTCCAGGCCCCGCCCTGGCATTCCCCAGCGGTTTGCCGGGGAAGCTGCAGCTCCTCCCCACTCCGGGCTCACCTGGGGCTCACCTGGGGCCATGACCCCGCTCACCTTGGCTTCGTCCAGCGCCGCCCTGTCCATGGCCCGCAGCTGTGCCGAGAGCCGCCGCTGCTCCTCCAGCGCCTCCCGCAATGAATCCGCCCGGCAGCGCTCGGCAGCGGCGCGGCGGCGCTCCTGGAGCGGCAGCGGGATCGGGAGGGGCCAGACACGGACCGGGACACGGAGAGAGACAAGGGATAGGCACACGGACAGGGATGGGGACAGGGACAGGGACAAGGGACAAGGGATAGGCATATGGACAGGGATGGGGACAGGGACAGGGACAAGGGACAAGGGATAGGCATATGGACAGGGATGGGGACAGGGACAGGGACAAGGGACAAGGGATAGGCACACGGACAGGGATGAGGACAGGGACAGGGACAAGGGACAAGGGATAGGCACACGGACAGGGATGGGGACAGGGACAGGGGACACAGACAGGGACAGGGTGGGGACAGGGGACAGGGACACAGACAGGGATAGGGACAGGGACATGGACAGGGACAGAGGGGACAAGGACAGAGGGACAGGGACAGGGATGAGGACAGGGACAGAGGGGACAGGAAAAGGGACAGAGACAGGGACAGAGGACAGGGACACGGGACATGGGACACAGGGACAGGGATGGGGACAGAGACAGGGGGACATGGGACATGGACATGGACAGGGAACATGGATAGGGACAGGAACATGGGACACGAACACAGCAGACAGGAACACAGGCAGGGACATGGGACACGGGACACAGAGATGGACACAGGCACAGGACACGGACGCAGACAGGGACATGGACACAGCTCCAGGAGGGGATCCCAGTCAGAAGCTCCTCCAGCCAGGCACAGACAGGGACACAGACACAGGCAGGGACACGGACACAGGACACGGGCAGGGACACAGCCGTGACCACAGCCACAGCTTCAGGACAGCCACAGCTCTGGGATGGAGCCTCACCTGCTCCAGGAGCTGCTCCTGCTCTCCCAGCCTGGTCTCCAAGTCGGCCACGGCCTCCTGGAGCCGGCTCTGCTCCCGCTCCGCGTCCTGCTGCTGCTGGCACAGCCTGGCCTGGAGTGCTGCGAGGGGCACGGGGCAGCCCAGGATGCAGGAGGTGGGATCCACCCTCCATCCACATGGAAAAAACTCCCTGTGCCCCTGCTCCATCCCCTCCCAGGACAGGGAGATCCCACATGGAAACCCCCATGCTCGAGCTCCATCCCATTCCAGGACAGGGAGATCCCAGAGGGAAAACCCCCTGTGTCCTGCCCCATCCCATCCCATCCCATCCCATCCCATCCCATCCCATCCCATCCCAGGGAGATCCCACTGTGGGATCTGCCCATGGAGGGCAGGACTCTGCCAGCCTTGGCTCCTGGCCTCTGGCTCGCCAGAAACAACTTGAATTCTGTGAATTTTGAAAATTCTGCAAATTCAGTGAATTCTGTGAATTTCATTAATTCCATGAATTCCGAGAATTCTGCAAATTCTGCGAATTCCGTGAACTCTGTGAACTTTTCCCGTTTTCTGAGGATCTGGTGGGATCCCGGACAGAGCCAAGCCCCTGTTCGAGCGCCACTGGGCACTCGGAGCAGCAGAGCCTTTGGCCAGGAATCCCCCCAGGAGGGCTGGGACAGGGATCTACAGGCCCAGGGATCCTTCAGGACACCAGGACTGGTCCCAGGACTGCCTGGATTCTGTGGGATCGGCTCTGAGCCCTTGGGATGGAGCAGAAGGTCCCACTGGAAGGATGGACTTGGAGGGAATTTACCTGTGAGCTGCTCGTACTGCTCCTGGGATCTGGGGTGATCCAGGGATCTGGGGTGATCCTGGGGTCTGCAGTGATCATGGGATGTGGGGTGATCCAGGGATCTGGGGTGATCCAGGGATCCGGGGTAATCCTGGGGTCTGGGGTGATCCTGCGATCTGGGAGCCCAGGTGAGACCCCGTTACCTGTGGCAGCTCTCCGGGAGGTCCTGCAGGACCGGTCCCCGCCGTGCCCGCTCCAGCTCCAGCGTCCGCACCTGGCGGGAGCGGGACAGGCTCCAGGTGCCACCCTGGAGTGGCTGTGCCCCCAGGTGACACCCCCAGGTGACACCCTCAGCCCCCACCTGGTTTTCCAGCTCCTCCAGCCGGGCCTGGAGGCTGCGCAGGGCGATCCCACAGCCGGGATGCTCCTGGCACAGGTGGGATTGGAGAGTTTGGGAATCCTGGTGGGGCTGGGATGGGAGAGCTCCCAGACCCTCCTGGTGCTGCTGGGATGGGACAGCTCCTGGACCTTCCTGGTGGGGCTGGGATGGGACAGCTCCTGGACCCTCCTGGCGCCTCTGGGCCGGAAAAGCTGCGGGATGCTTCGGGCAGAGCCAGGACGGGAGAGCTCGGGGATTCTCCAGGTGGGGCGGGGCTGGAGGAGCTGCCGGATCCTCCTGTGGGGACACGGGGATGCTCCAGGAGAAGCCTGGGAAGGGCAGCTCCCCTCTCCTGGGAATGCTGATCCATGCCCAGTCCCCCCAGATCCCAGGGAAACCCCAGGGATCCTTTCCCGGTCCTGCCCCAGCACCCACCTGAGCGGGCGTGGCAGGACCCGGCACCTCCTGCACGGCTGGGGTGAAAAATGGGACAAATCCATCACTGGGACACATGGAAGGAAGGGAGCCATCCCATCCCATGGATCCCATTATCCCATACCATCCTATCCCATTCCATGGATCCCATCCCATCCCATCGATCCCACTGATCCCAAGGATCCCATCCCATCCTATGGATCCCATCCCATGGATCCCATTATCCCATACCATCCTATCCCATTCCATGGATCCCATCCCATCCCATCCCATCGATCCCACTGATCCCAAGGATCCCATCCCATCCTATGGATCCCATCCCATGGATCCCATTATCCCATCCCATCCTATCCCATTCCATGGATCCCATCCCATCCCATCCTATGGATCCCAACCCATGGATCCCATCCCATCCTATGGATCCCATCCCATGGATCCCATTCCCTCCCATCAATCCCATTGATTCCGTGGACCCTATCCCATCCCATGAATCCCATCCCATGGACTCCATCCCATGGATCCCATTCCATTCTATGGATCCCATCCCATCCCACTGATCCCAAGGATCCCATCTCATCCTATGGATCCCACCTCATACCACTGATCCCATGGATCCCATCCCATCCATCCCATCTCATCCCATTGATTTCATTGATCCCATGGATCCCATCCCATCCTATCGATCCCATCCCATGGATCCCATCCCATTCCATGGACCCAATCCCATCCCATCCATCCCCTCCCATGATCCTATTGATCCCATCCCATCGATCCCATGGATCCCATTATCCCCTCATCCCATCCCATCCCATCCTGTCATCCCATTATCCCAGCCTCTTATCCCACTATCCCACTATTGCATTATCTCATCCCACTATCCCATTATCCCATCATCCCATTACCCTGTTATCCCATCCTGATATCCAGTTATCCTGATAGCCAATTATCCCGATATCCCACTATCCCATTATTCCATCCCATCATCCCGCTATCCCATTATCCCATTACTCCGTTATCCCATCCCATTATCCAATTATCCCGATATTCCATTATCCCATCCCGTTATCCGGTTATCCCATTATCCCATCCCCTGGCACAGCTCCCCCAGTTCCCAGGGTCCCGAGGTGTCCCTTGCCCAGGCCAGGTGACCTCCGAGGACACCTGGGGGGTGACAGGGACCTCACCTGCTGCCACCTGCCCGCGGGGCCGTGTCCCGATGGGGAGCTCCAGCCTGGACCGGGAACAAATCCCACAGGGAGTGAGGGGGACCAGGACCCGCCCCCAGCCCGGCCTGGCCTCGGCTACCGGTGCCACCTGTGTCACCTGTGCCACCCGAGTCACCTGTGCCACGTCACCTGTGCCACCTGTCCCACCTGTGTCACCCGAGTCACCTGTGCCACCTGTGTCACCTGTGCCACCCGAGTCACCTGTGACACCTGAGTCACCTGTGACACCCGAGTCACCTGTGCCACCTGTGTCACCTGTGCCACCCGAGTCACCTGTGCCATGTCACCTGTGCCACCTGTCCCACCTGTGTCACCCGAGTCACCTGTGCCACCTGTGTCATGTCACCTGTGTCACCTGAGTCACCTGTGCCACCTGTGTCAAGTCACCTGTGTCACCCGAGTCACCTCTGCCACCTATGCCATGTCACCTGTGCCACCTGTGCCACCTGTGCCACCTGTGTCACCTGTGCCACCCGAGTCACCTGTGCCATGTCACCTGTGCCACCTGAGTCACCTGTGCCACCTGTGTCACCTGTGACACCTGAGTCACCTGGGCCATGTCACCTCTGCCACCTGTGCCACCTGTGTCACCTGTGCCACCCGAGTCACCTGCGCCACCTGTGTCATGTCACCTGTGTCACCTGTGCCACGTCACCTGTGCCACCTGTGCCACCTGTGCCACGTCACCTGTGCCACCTGTGCCACGCCACCTGTGCCACCTATGCCATGTCACCTGTGCCACCTGTGCCATCTATACCATGTCACCTGTGCCACCTCGGCCACCTGAGTCATCTGTGCCACCTGTGCCACCTGTGTCACCTCTGCCACCTGGGTCACCTGTGCCATGTCACCTGTGCCACCTGTGCCACTCAAGTCATCTGTGCCACCTGTGCCATGTCACCTGTGCCACCTGTGCCACTCAAGTCATCTGTGCCACCTGTGCCATGTCACCTGTGCCACCCGAGTCACCTGTGCCACCTGTGTCATGTCACCTGTGTCACCCGAGTCACCTCTGCCACCTATGCCATGTCACCTGTGTCACCCGAGTCACCTGTGTCACCTGTGCCACCCGAGTCACCTGTGCCATGTCACCTGTGCCACCCGAGTCACCTGTGCCACCTGTGTCACCTGTGTCACCTGTGCCACCTGAGTCACCTGTGCCATGTCACCTGTGCCACCCGAGTCACCTGCGCCACCTGTGTCATGTCACCTGTGTCACCTGTGCCACGTCACCTGTGCCACCTGTGCCACGCCACCTGTGCCACCTATGCCATGTCACCTGTGCCACCTGTGCCATCTATACCATGTCACCTGTGCCACCTGTGCCATCTATACCATGTCACCTGTGCCACCTCGGCCACCTGAGTCATCTGTGCCACCTGTGCCACCTGTGTCACCTCTGCCACCTGGGTCACCTGTGCCATGTCACCTGTGCCACCTGTGCCATCTATACCATGTCACCTGTGCCACCTGTGCCACCTGTGTCACCTGTGCCACCCGAGTCACCTGTGCCACCCGAGTCACCTGTGTCACCTGTGTCATGTCACCTGTGTCACCCGAGTCACCTCTGCCACCTATGCCATGTCACCTGTGCCACCTGTGCCACCTGTGCCACCCGAGTCACCTGTGCCATGTCACCTGTGCCACCCGAGTCACCTGTGCCACCTGTGTCATGTCACCTGTGTCACCTGTGCCATGTCACCTGTGCCACCTGTGTCATGTCACCTGAGTCACCTGTGCCATGTCACCTGTGCCACCTCAGCCACCTGAGTCATCTGTGCCACCTGTCCCACCTGTGTCACCTGTCCCCCCCCACCTGCCCAGTGTCAGGGATCTCACCTTTGGGATTCAGAAGGAACGGGGACACCCCAAACCTCCATCCAAGGGTGCCCTCCCTGACACTGGTCACCTGAGCCCTCCCAGGTGACACCTGAGCTCTCCCAGGTGACACCTGTGTCCCAGGTGAGCTGAGCCAGGGCAGCCTTGGCCAGGAGCTGGGAGATGAGAGGAGCTCAGGTGGGGGAATTCCAGAACAGGGACATCCCTGGGCACACCTGGAGGACACCTGGGACAGGGGACATCATCTGGGACACCTGAAGAGGACCCCTGGGGGACAGTGATGTCACCTGGGACATCTGGGCACACCTGGGACAGGGACATCCCCTGGCACAGCGATGTCACCTGGAACACCTGGAGGACACCTGGGACAGGGACATCCCCTGGCACACCTGGGACAGCGATGTCACCTGGAACACCTGGAGGACACCTGGGCTGGGATCTCCTGGATCCCAGGTGGGAGTTCCTGGGAGCTCCCGTTACCTGCCGGGCTCGGGGGGCTCCGGGACCCTCCAGGGGTGGGAATTCTGCTCCGGAGGCTCTGCCTGGCACCGCTTCGGGGCCGGGGCAGCGCCGAGCCAGCCGCGGTCCCGCGGGGATCCCGGGGCACCGGGGCCTGGGGGATCCTCGTCCTTCGGTCCCAGGGGATCCTTGTCCTTCTGCCCCAATCCCGGGAAATCCTTGTCCTTCGACCCCAATCCTGGGAAATCCTTGTCCTTTGACCCCAGTCCTGGGAAATCCTTGTCCTTCTGCCCCAAACCTGGGAAATCCTTGTTCTTCAATCCCAATCCTGGGAAATCCTCGTTCTTCAACCCCAATCCTGGGAAATCCTTGTCCTTCGACCCCAGTCCTGGGAAATCCTTGTCCTTCTGCCCCAAACCTGGGAAATCCTTGTCCTTCGACCCCAATACTGGGAAATCCTTGTTCTTCGATCCCCAATCCTGGGAAATCCTCGTTCTTCGACCCCAGTCCTGGGAAATCCTTGTCCTTCGACCCCAATACTGGGAAATCCTTGTTCTTCGATCCCAATCCTGGGAAATCCTCGTTCTTTGACCCCAGTCCTGGGAAATCCTTGTCCTTCAACCCCAGTCCTGGGAAATCCTTGTTCTTCGATCCTAATCCTTGGGAAATCCTTGTTCTTCAATCCCAGTCCCGGGGGATTCTTGTCCTTCAGTCCCAGTCCCAGGGGATCCTTGTCCTTCTGTCCCAGTCCCGGGAAATCCTCATCCTTCGATCCCAAGCCCACAGGATCCTCGTCCTTTGATCCCAATCCTGAAGGATCCTTGTTCTTCAGTCCCAGGAAATCCTTGTCCTTCTGTCCCAGTCCTGGGAAATCCTTGTCCTTCTGTCCCAGTCCTGGGATATCCTCATCCCCTAATTCCAGGAAATCCTCGTCCTTCAGCCCCAGCCAGGTGGCCCCCGGAGGGACGTCGGGAGCTGCTCCCAACCGGACACCTGCAGGGGGAGAGGGGACACTGGGGACACAGGGGATTGGGCAGGGGACACTGGGGACACTGGGGACAACAGGGAAAACAGCGACTCTGAGGACACTGGGGACAATGGGGAAATGGGGACACTGGGGGACAGTGGGGACACATGGGGACTGGGCAGGGGACACTGGGGACACAGTGGACATTGGGGACAACAGCAGCTCTGGGGACACTGGGGACAATGGGGACACTGGGAACACTGAGGACAATGGGGGACAATAGGGATATGGGGGACAATGGGGACATTGGGGGACAATGGGGATATGGGGGACAGTGGGGATACGGGGGACAGTGGGGACAATGGGCACCCCAGGGGTATTGGGGACACTGGGGAACTGGGGACATCAGGGACATTGGGGACATTAGGGGACATTGAGGGACATGAGGGACACTGGGGGATATTGGGGGACACTGGGGACATTCAGGACAATGGGGACATTGGGGACACGGCTGGGTGGGCCGTCCCCCCCTCCCCCGGTACCTCCGTCCCCGTCTCTGCGCTGTCCCCGAGGCCACCGAGGGCTCGTAGGATCCGAAGAGAAAATCCGTCTGGATCCGGGCCCCGCCCGGCCCTGCGGAACAACGGACACAAAATTCCCAGAATTCCTGAAATTCCCAATGGGATTGGCCTTGGAAAACCCCTGTGCTGCCCCTCCCCGGAATTCCCCAATGGAATTAAACCTCTGGAAAAACCCCTGTGCTGCCCCTCCCCGGAATTCCCAATGGAATTAAACCTCTGGAAAAACCCCTGTGCTGCCTCTCCCCGGAATTCCCAATGGAATTAAACCTCTGGAAAACCCCTGTGCTGCCCCTCCCCAGAATTTCCCAGTGGGATTTTGACCCACTGTGCTGCCCCTCCCCAGAATTCCCAGTGGGATTTTGACCCACTGTGCTGCCCCTCCCCAGAATTCCCAGTGGGATTTTGTTCCTCTGGAACCCCTTCCCATGGATCTCCCACCCCGGCCATGCTCACCTGGCCGCTCCTGTCCCTTGGGGTCCGGCTGCAATTCCGCCTTTCCCGGCTGCTCCTGGATCCCGGCGCGGCCCTTCCGGAGCCCCTGGCTGGGCACAGGCAGGGTGGCACCGGGGGTGGCACCGGGACCACCCCGTGCCCATCCCTGTCCCCATCCCGGTGTCCCCTCACCCCCCCGGCGTTCCAGGCGTGCTTCCGGCTCCATCGGCGCTGCTGCCAAGTCCCAGGGAATCCATCAGGTCATCGACGTCGTCCCCAAAGGTGACATCGGAACGGGGCACGGCCGGGGCTGGGGGGATGGCACTGATGGCATCTGGACAGCCCTGGGTGCCACCAGCGCTGGGGCATCTCCAGATGTCACCAACATTGGGACATCCCCAGGTGCCACCAGTGCTGGGGCATCTCCAGATGTCACCAACATTGGGACATCCCCAGGTGCCACCAGCTCTGGGACATCCCCAGGTGTCACCAGCTCTGGGACATCCCCAGCTGTCACCAGAACTGGGACATCCCCAGGTGTCATCAGAACTGGGACATCCCCAGGTGTCACCAGCTCTGGGACATCCCCAGGTGCCACCAGTTCTGGGACAGCCATGGGTGCCACCAGCTCTGGGACATCCCCAGGTGCCACCAGCTCTGGGACATCCCCAGCTGTCACCAGAACTGGGACATCCCCAGGTGCCACCAGCTCTGGGACATCCCCAGGTGTCACCAGAACTGGGACATCCCCAGGTGCCACCAGCTCTGGGACATCCCCAGGTGCCACCAGCTCTGGGACATCCCCAGGTGCCACCAGTTCTGAGACATCCCCCAGGTGTCACCAGAACTGGGACATCTCCAGGTGCCACCAGTTCTGAGACATCCCCAGGTGTCACCAGCTCTGGGACATCCCCAGCTGTCACCAGAACTGGGACATCCCTAGGTGTCATCAGAACTGGGACATCCCCAGGTGCCACCAGCTCTGGGACATCCCCAGGTGCCACCAGCTCTGGGACATCCCCAGGTGCCACCAGAACTGGGACATCCCCAGGTGTCATCAGAACTGGGACATCTCCAGGTGCCACCAGCTCTGAGACATCCCCAGGTGTCATCAGAACTGGGACATCCCCAGGTGCCACCAGCTCTGGACATCCCCAGGTGTCACCAGAACTGGGACATCCCCAGGTGCCACCAGCTCTGGGACATCTCCAGGTGTCACCAGAACTGGGACATCTCCAGGTGCCACCAGTTCTGAGACATCCCCAGGTGTCACCAGCTCTGGGACATCCCCAGGTGTCACCAGAACTGGGACATCTCCAGGTGCCACCAGTTCTGAGACATCCCCAGGTGTCACCAGCTCTGGGACATCCCCAGCTGTCACCAGAACTGGGACATCCCCAGGTGCCACCAGCTCTGGGACATCCCCAGGTGCCACTAGAACTGGGACTTGCCCAGCTGTCACCAGCTCTGGGGACATCCCCAGGTGTCACCAGAACTGGGACATCCCCAGGTGTCATCAGAACTGGGACATCCCCAGGTGCCACCAGAACTGGGACATCCCCAGGTGTCACCAGCTCTGGGACCATCCCCAGGTGTCACCAGAACTGGGACTTCCCCAGGTGCCACCAGCTCTGGGACATCCCTGAGTGTCACCAACACCAGAACATCTCCAGTGTCACCAATGCTGGGACATCTCCAGTGCCACCAGCGCTGGGACATCCCCAGGTGTCATCAGAACTGGGACATCTCCAGGTGTCATCAGAACTGGGACATCTCCAGGTGCCACCAGCGCTGGGACATCCCCAGGTGTCATCAGAACTGGGACATCTCCAGGTGTCATCAGAACTGGGACATCTCCAGGTGCCACCAGCTCTGGGACAGCCATGGCTGCCACCAGCGCTGGGACATCTCAGGGACATCCCCAGGTGCCACCAGCTCTGGGACATCCCTGAGTGTCACCAACACCAGAACATCTTCAGTGTCACCAATGATGGGACATCTCCAGTGTCACAATGATGGGACATCTCCAGTGCCACCAGCGCTGGGACATCTCCAGGTGTCACTAGCTCTGGGACATCTCAGGGACATCTGAGGGACATCCCCGGGTGTCACCAACACTGGGGCATCTCCGGGTGTCACCAATCGGCTCTGGGATGTCCCTGAGTGTCACCAACCAGATAAAGAACATCCCTGGGTGTCACCAAAACTGGGACATCTCCAGTGTCACCAGCTCTGGGACATCCCTGGGTGTCACCAGCACTGAGACATCTCCAGGTGCCACCAGGACTGGGACATCCCTGGGTGTCACCAGCTCTGGGACATCTCCAGTGTCACCAGTTCTGGGACATCCCTGGGTGTCAGAGGCTCTGGGACATCTCCAGTGTCACCAGCACTGGGATATCTCCAGGTGCCACCCAGGGACTGGGACATCCCTGGGTGTCACCAGCACTGGGACATCTCCAGTGTCACCAGTTCTGGGACATCCCTGGGTGTCACCAGCACTGGGACATCCCCAGGTGCCACCAGGACTGGGACATCCCTGGGTGTCACCAGCACTGGGACATCTCCAGGTGCCACCAGGACTGGGACATCCCTGGGTGTCACCAGCACTGGGACATCTCCAGGTGCCACCAGGACTGGGACATCCCTGGGTGTCACCAGCACTGGGGACATGTCCAGGTGCCACCAGGACTGGGACATCCCTGGGTGTCACCAGCACTGGGACATCTCCAGGTGCCACCTACTCGGGAGTCTCCATGTCCCCCCGTGTCCCCTCCCTGTCCCCGCCATGTCCCCATGTTCCCCCGTCCCACAGCACTGGAGTTTGACCCCTTGGGAATTGGGTTTGATCCCTGGAATGGGGTTGATCCCACAGGAATGGGGTTTGATTCCACGGGAATGTGGTCTGATCCCACAACAGTGGGGTCTGATCCCATGGGAGGGGGTTGATCCCTTGTAATGGGGTTAATCCCACAACAATGGGGTGTGATCCCTTGGAATGAGGTTTGATCCCATGGGATGGGGTTGATCCCATGGAATGGGGTTTGATCCCATGGGATGGGGTTGATCCCATGGAATGGGGTTTGATCCCATGGGATGGGGTTGATCCCCTGGAATGGGGTTTGATCCCATGGGATGGGGTTGATCCCTTGGAAAGGGTTTGATCCCATGGAATGGGGTTGATCCCATGGGATGGGGTTTGATCCCATGGAATGGGGTTGATCCCATGGGATGGGGTTTGATCCATGGGATGGGGTTTGATCCCATGGGATGGGGGTTGATCCCTTGGAATGGGGTTGATCCTTGGAATGGGGTTAATCCCACAACAATGGGGTGTGATCCCTTGGAATGAG
>NW_027099400.1:242304-289700 GCF_031753505.1 Anomalospiza imberbis
CCAGAAGTCGCTCTCCCCTCCCCCAAACGTGGCTCTCGCCACCGGAAGTTGCTATCCCCGCCGGAATTCGCTCTCCCCACCCCCGGCCATTCCCTTCCCGGAAGTGGCTGTCCCCACCGGAAGTTCCTCTCCCTCCCCCGGAAGTCGCTCTCTTCCCACCGAATGTTGCTCTCCCCCCGGACAATCCCAATCCCGGAAGTCGCTCCCCCCTCCCCCGGAAGTTCCTCTCTCTTCCCGGAAGTTGTCCTCCCCTCCCCGGAAGTCACTCTCTCCTTTCCCAGAAGTGGCTCTCCCATCTCCCGGAAGTTCCTCTCCCTGCCGGAAGTCACACTCCCTTCCCCCGGAAACCATTCTCCCTCTCCCGGAAGTCCTTTTCTCCCCACCGGAAGTCCCTCCCCTCTCCCGGAAGTCGCTCTCTCCCCTTTCCGGAAATTGCCCTCCCCTCTCCCGGAAGTGTCTCTCACCCTCCCGGAAGCGCCTGGCGTCGAACGGCTGCAGCAGCGCCCCCTGCTGGAGCGGCCCGTGCGGCGCGTGCGGGCCCCGCACGGCGCCGGGGGCGGGGCCGTCCCCGGGGCGCACGCGCAGGAAGAGCCCGCGGGGGGCGCTGCTGAGCAGCAGCCCCGGCCCCGCCCCCGCCGGGAGCAGCAGGCGCGGCAGCGGCGGCGGCGGCGCCCCCTGGCGGCCCGGAGGACTCAGCAGGTACTCGCCGGGGGGCAGCGCCCCCTGCCAGGCCAGGGCGGGGCCGCGGCGCAGCCGCAGCAGCAGCGCCGCGTCTCCTGCAGGGGGCGCCCGGGAGAGAAAGGGGCGGGGTCACCGCCGGGGTGGGACTGAGAGGGGGCGGGGCCGCGGGGGGTGGGGGTGGAGCCACAGCTCGGGGGGGGTCAGCGCTGGGGGCGTGGCCCAGGTGTGGGGATGGGTTTGGGGAGGAGCCAACACTGGGTGGGGTCAGGGCTGGGGGCGTGGCCGGGCTGCGAGGAACAGCTGGTGATTGGCTCCTCCCCTTGGGGGCGTGGCTTACCGTGCGCGGGGGGGAGGGGCTCTGCGCTTTCCACCTCGATGCGCAGCGGCACTTCCGGGGGCGGAGCCTCGGCTGAAGGGGCGGGGTCAGTCAGCGATTATGCCCCATTGCTCCGCCCCCAGGGCCGCCCCAGCCCCAGAATTGGCCCAGAAGTGCCCCCAGCTCCCCCCGCTCTCACCGGGCTTCTCCTCATCAGGGGCCCCCTCCTGGCTCTCGGGGGGTGGGGTCGGTGGGAGGGGCTCCGAGGGGCTCAGCCCTGCCTCCTTCTGGCTCTGCCGGGCCTTGGGGAGCCGGGGCTCTGTGGGGAGGCGGCACCGAGATGGTTAATTCGGCCTCTGACCCTGCACCCCTTCCCCTCCCTTCCCTGACCCCGTTTGGCCCCTCCCTCACTGCTCCTCTCTTTTGGTTCCCCCATCTCGGGGTAGCCCAGGCTCAAGGCCCTCCCCCGCTCGGGCCCCTCCTGATTTGGGGGTTCCCCCTCTGCCCACTCCCACCACAGTACCCCCATATTCCGTCCTTCACCCCATTTCCGCTGCGTCCCCCCATATTCAGTCCCTCACCCCATTTCCCTGTGTGTTCCCCCATATTCCATCCCCCCACATCCCATTTCCCGTGTGTCCCCCCACATCCCACTTCCCGTGTGTCCCCCAATATTCCGTCCCCATTTCCCGTGTTCCATCCCCCAGTTCCCGGTTCCCGCTGTCCCGGCTCCGTTGCTCACCGCGGGCGGGCAGCACCCGGTACACGCGGTAGGGGCAGGGCCCGTCCGAGCGGCTCCGGCCCGGCAGCGCCCGGAACTCGGGGCTCCGGGCCAGGGCGCAGCGGAGCCGCGTCTTCCAGCCCGCGGGGTCGGGGGGGTCCCCGGGCCGGAGCCGCCCCTTGTACTCTGCCCACGCCTGCCGGGAGCGCCGGCGTCAGCCCCGCCCACAGCCACGCCCATCTCATTAGCACAGCGCCGCCCCGCCCCTCCAGGCGCTGCCCCACCCACTCGCACTTTGCATCGCTCGGCCCCGCCCCCTGCTCAAAGCTCCACCCCGCAGTTGTCCCGGCCCATAGCCCCGCCCTCTGCTTAGCTCCGCCCTCTTTCACAGCCCCTCCCTGTTTTAAGAGCCCCCCACGACCAAGCCCCGCCCATTACCCTGCAGAGCCCCGCCCCTCGCACAGCCCCGCCCCTCAACTTACAGAGCCCCGCCCCACACCTTTCGGAGCGCCGTCATTGGCCCAGCCCCGCACCTTGCTGGACCCGCCCCAGCCCCGCCCCTAAATCTGCAGGCCCCGCCCCCGGCCCCGCCTTAACCCTGAAGAGCACCGTCCCCTGCCCGTCCCAGGCCCCGCCCCCTTCCCTCAGGTTCCGCCCCTGTCCCTGCAGAGCACCGCCCCCTTCCCTCAGGCCCCACCCCTGGCCCTGCAGAGCACCGCCCCCTTCCCTCAGGCCCCACCCCTGGCCCTGCAGAGCACCGCCCCCATCCATCAGGCCCCGCCCCTGACCCTGCAGAGCGCCGCCCCCGGGCCGTCTCAGGCCCCGCCCCCTTCCCTCAGGCCCCGCCCCTGACCCTGCAGAGCGCCGCCCCCGGGCCGTCTCAGGCCCCGCCCCCTTCCCTCAGGCCCCGCCCCTGTCCCTGCAGAGCACCGCCCCCTTCCCTCAGGCCCCGCCCCTGACCCTGCAGAGCGCCGCCCCCGGGCCGTCCCAGGCCCCGCCCCTTCCCTCAGGCCCCGCCCCCTGACCCTGAAGAGCACCGCCCCCTTCGCTCAGGCCCCGCCCCCTTCCTTCAGGCCCCGCCCCTGACCCTGCAGAGCGCCGCCCCCTTCCCTCAGGCCCCGCCCCTGACCCCGCAGAGCCCCCGCCCCTGGGCAGTCTCAGGCCCCGCCCCCTTCCCTCAGGCCCTGCCCCTGACCCTGCAGAGCGCCGCCCCCGGGCCGTCTCAGGCCCCCGCCCCCTTCCCTCAGGCCCGCCCCTGACCCTGCAGAGCGCCGCCCCCGGCCGTCTCAGGCCCGCCCCCTTCCCTCAGGCCCCGCCCCTGACCCTGCAGAGCGCCGCCCCCGGGCCCTCTCAGGCCCCGCCCCCTTCCCTCAGGCCCCGCCCCTGACCCTGCAGAGCGCCGCCCCCCTTCCCTCAGGCCCCGCCCTGACCCTGCAGAGCGCCGCCCCCGGGCCGTCGCGGGCCCCGCTCCTCCCGCCGTGGGCCCAGGGGATCCTCAGCGCCGTCCGGGCCGCGTCGTCCCACTGCAGCCCCGGGAAGCGCCCGCTCTGCAGCTGCGCCAGCAGCCACGGCCGCAGCCGCCGCGGGCCGCCCTCCGCCATCGCCGCGGGGCCCGGGGCGAGCCGGGGCGAGCCGGGGGCGAGCTGGGCCAGCCGGGCCCGCCGAACGGCGGCGCCGCTTCCGGGAGTTGACGTCACCGGTGCGGCCACGTGATCTCCCCTCCAATCAGCGGGCGGCCGCACGGCACCGCCCCCGTGCGTGAAGGGCGTGTCAACACAGCGCGCGTATTTGCATAAAGGGGCGTGGCTATAGCGCACGGTACTGACTGCCTAAAGGGGCGTGGCTACGCATCACGGTATCGACTCTAAATTTGCATAAAGAGGCGTGGTTAGAGCGGACGGGACCGCCTTTATATTTGCATAAAGGGGTGTGGCTGTCACACACGGGATCTACTCTATATTTGCATAAAGGGGTGTGGCTGTCACACAAGGGATCTACTCTATATTTGCATAAAGGGGTGTGGCTGTCACACACGGGATCTACTCTGTATTTGCATAAAGGGGTGTGGCTGTCACACACGGGATCTACTCTGTATTTGCATAAAGGGGCGTGGTTATATCGCACAGAACCGCCTCTGTATTTGCTTTGGTATTTGCATACAGCGCCGGGTTCTCTCATATTTGAATAACGGGGCGTGGCCGTCCTTGCAAGCTCCGCCCCCCTGCCCCCAATTCCCTTTCCGGGCTCCCTCCGGGGCAGAGCCGAGGTTTTGGGGTCCCCCCCAAAAGAGCCGGGCCGTGGGGACCCCCTGGACCCCCGGAGCTCTCAGCAGTCAGGCCCCGTGCTCCCGGACTGGGGGGGTCCCTCCCACATTTGGGGGTGTTACACCCGGATTTGGGGGTCACACCTGGATTTGGGGGGGGGGTCACCACTTGGATTAGAGGGGCTCACAGCCAGATTTGGGGAGTCACGCCCGGATTTGGGGGTTACACTCATATTTGGGGGGTGGGTCACAACAGATTTGGGGTCGCACACAGACTTAGGGGTGACCTACCCAGATTTAAGGGGGGGGGGGGTCACACCCAGATTTGGGGTCTCACCCCCACATTTGGGGTCTCTCACAGATTTGGGGTCCACCGAGATTTGGGGTCTCACCCCCACATTTGGGGTCTCTCACAGATTTGGGGTCACCCAGATTTGGGGTGTCACCCCCACATTTGGGGTCTCTCACAGATTTGGGGTCACCCAGATTTGGGGTCTCACCCCCACATTTGGGGTCTCTCACAGATTTGGGGTCACCGAGATTTGGGGTCTCACCCCCACATTTGGGGTCTCTCACAGATTTGGGGTCACACCCAGATTTGGGGTCTCACCCCCACATTTGGGGTCTCTCACAGATTTGGGGTCACACCCAGATTTGGGGTCTCACCCCCACATTTGGGGTCTCTCACAGATTTGGGGTCACACCCAGATTTGGGGTCTCACCCCCACATTTGGGGTCTCTCACAGATTTGGGGTCACACCCAGATTTGGGGTCTCACCCCCACATTTGGGGTCTCTCACAGATTTGGGGTCACCCAGATTTGGGGGGGTCACACCCACATTCGGGATCTCCCACAGCTTTATTGCCCATCCCCCACGTGGGGGGGTCAGGGGGTGATTTTTTTTTTGGGGGGGGTCTCACCTGACCCCCGCCCCCCCCCCACCCCCCGTGCCCCCCCCCTGCGCCCCCCCGGCGTCGGGGGCTCCGGACATCATGAGGAAGAGCACGATGGGGATGATGTACATCCACTGTGGGGAGAGGAGGGGGTCACCCCGAATCAGCCTAAATCACCCCAAAATCCACCCCAAAGTCAGCCCAGAATCCACCCCAAATCACCCCCAAAATGAGCCCAAAATCCACCCTAAAATGAGCCCAAAATACACCCCAAAATGAGCCCAAAATCCACCCTAAAATGAGCCCAAAATCCACCCCAAAATCCACCCCAAATCACCCCAAAATGAGCCCAAAATCCACCCTAAAATGAGCCCAAAATCCACCCCAAATCAGCCCAAATCACCTCAAAATGAGCCCAAATACAGCCCAAAATGAGCCTAAAATCACCCCAAAATCCACCCCAAAATCAATCCAAATCACCCCGAAATCCACCGCAAAATCAGCCCCAAATCACCCCAAAATTCACCCAAAATTTGGGGGTGCCACCCCAAAATCAGCCCCAATTCACCCCAAATTCACTCCAAATTTTACCCCCAGAATCCACCACAAATCACCCCCAAAATCCACCCCAAATCACCCCAAAATCCACCCCAAAATCCATCCAAAATCAGCCCCAAACCACCCCAAAATCCACTCCCAAATGGAAAACTGGGGTCACCCCAAAATTGGCCCCAATGAGGGGGTCACCCCAAAATCCACCTCCCAAATGGGGGCATCACCCCAAAATCAGCCCAAAATCAGCCCAAAAACACCCTAAAATCTACTCCCAAAAGGGAAATTGGGGGTCACCCCAAAATCCACCCCAAAATCCCCTGCAGATGAGTGGGGTCACCCCAAAACCCACCCCAAATGGGGTGCTCACCACCCAAAATCCACCTAAAATCACCCCAAATTCAGCCCCAGATCTCCACAAATGGAAATGGGGGGGTCACCCCAAAATCCATCCTGAATCACCCCATGATCACCCCAAAATCCACCCCAAATCACCCCAAAATCAGCCCAAACCCCCCCCCAATGGGGAAGGGCCACCCCAAAACCCACCCTGCCCCATCTCAAACAGGGGGGGTCACCCCAAAATCCCAATCCCGCGAGGTGTGGTGGAGAGTTTGGGGGTGCAGGAGGGGTTTGGGGGATCAGGAGGATTTTGGGGGGTGGTCAGGAGGATTTTTGGGAGTGCAGGAGGGTTTGGGGGTTCAAGAGGAGTTTTGGGGGGGCCAGGAGGGGTTTGGGGGTTCAGAGGGTTGGGGGTTCAGGGGATTTGAGGTTTTTGGGGTGTAGGTGGATTTCGGGGCAGTGAATTTTTGGGTGGGATTTGGGGGTCCTGGGTGATTTTTGGGGTGTCCCAGGTGGTTTTGGGGTGCCCCAGGTGTTTTCTGGGGTTCCCGGATGAATTTTGGGGTGTCCCAGGTGATTTTTGGGGTGCCTCAGGTAGTTTTTGGGGTCCTCAGGTGGTTTTGGTGTCCCAGGTGGTTTTGGGTGTTCCAGGTGATTTTTGGGGTCCCCAGGAGGTTTTGGGGTGTCCCTCGGTGTTTTTGAGGTGTCTCCAGGAGGCTTTGGGGTCCCCAGGAGGTTCTGGGGTCCCCAGGAGGTTTTGGTGTCCCCAGGAGGTTTTGGGGTGTCCCAGGTGATTTTTGGGGTCCCAGAAGGTTTTGGGGTGTCTCAGGTGATTTTTGGGTGTCCCAGGTGATTTTTGGGGTCCCCAGGAGGTTCTGGGGTCCCCCCGGAGGTTTTGGGTGTCCCCAGGAGGTTTTGGGGTCCCCAGGAGGTTCTGGGGTCCCCCGGAGGTTTTGGGGTGTCCCCAGGAGGTTTTGGGGTCCCCAGGAGGTTCTGGGTGTCCCCAGGAGGTTTTGGGGTGTCCCAGGTGATTTTTGGGGTCCCAGAAGGTTTTGGGGTGTCTCAGGTGATTTTTGAGTGTCCCAGGTGATTTTTGGGGTCCCGAGGATATTTTGGGGTGTCCCCAGGAGGTTTTGGGGTGTCCCAGGAGGTTTTGGGGTCCCCAGGAGGTTTTGGGGTGTCCCTCACGTATTTGGCAAAGAAGGATTTCTGCTCCTGCGGGTTCCGCGCGCGCTGGGCCTGCTCCTGCTCCAGGTGCCGGATGAAGGCGGCGGTCTCAGGGCTGGGGACAGCGGGGGACAATGGGGACATTGGGGACAGCCAGGGGACATTGGGGACATTGGGGACAGTGGGGACATTTGGACAGCCAGCGGACATTGGGAACATCAGGAGGTTGGGGACATTGGGGACATGGGTGACATCAGGGACATTGGGGACAGCCAGGGGACACTGGGGACATTGGGGAGACATTGAGGGGGTTGGGGACATCGGGGACATCAGGGACATCGGGGACATCAGGGACATCAGGGACAAAGGGGACATTGGGGACATCGGGGACACTGGGGACATTGGGGACACTGGAGACATTGGGGACATCGGGGAGACATTGAGGGGGTTGGGGACACTGGGGACATCAGGGACACTGAGGACATTGGGGACATCAGGGGGTTGGGGACATTGGGGACATGGGTGACATCAGGGACATTGGGGACATCGGGGACATTGGGGACAGCCAGGGGATATTGGGGCCATTGGGGGCATTGGGACATCGGGGACACTGGGGACATTGGGGACATCGGGGACATTGGGGACATCGGGGACATTGGGGACAGCCAGGGGATATTGGGGCCATTGGGGACATTGGGGACATCGGAGACACTGGGGACATTGGGGACACTGGGGACAGCCAGGGGACATTGGGGGACACTGGGGACATTCAGGACATTGGGGACATCAGGAGGGGACACGGGGTCACGGCCACCCCAAAACTTCCCCCCTGCCCCCAGGGGTAACCCCCAAAACTGAACCAGCCCCAAAATCCCCCCAGGATCACAGTGTCCCCATGTCCCCGTGTCCCCAATGTCCCACGGTGTCCCCATGTCCCAGTGTCCCAATGTCCCACAGTGTCCCCATGTCCCAGTGTCCCAATGTCCCACGGTGTCCCCATGTCCCTCAGTGTCCCCAGGCTGTCTCTTGCTGTCCCCACGGTGTCCCCATGTCCCTCAGTGTCCCCAGGCTGTCTCTTGCTGTCCCCACGGTGTCCCCATGTCCCTCAGTGTCCCCAGGCTGTCTCTTGCTGTCCCCATGGTGTCCCCATGTCCCTCAGTGTCCCCAGGCTGTCCCCACAGTGTCCCCATGTCCCTCAGTGTCCCCAGGCTGTCTCTTGCTGTCCCCACGGTGTCCCCATGTCCCTCAGTGTCCCCAGGCTGTCCCCACAGTGTCCCCATGTCCCTCAGTGTCCCCAGGCTGTCTCTTGCCTGTCCCCACCGGTGTCCCCATGTCCCTCAGTGTCCCCAGGCTGTCCCCCACAGTGTCCCCCCGTCCCTGTCACTCACATGGCAGGAGGGCGTGGCACGAGGCCACCGAGGCTTGGGGACTGCCAGGTCAGTGTCCCCAGTGTGTCCCCACGTCCCCCCCCGTGTCCCAGTGTCACTCAGGTGCTGGGGACACCCAGGTCAATGTCCTCCACTGTCCCCCCATGTCCCCGTGTCCCCACATCCCCCAATGCCCCCTGTCCCCATGTCCCCCCATGTTCCCCCATCCCCTGTTTCCTGTCCCCATCCCTGTCCCCTGTCCCTGTGTCCCCCCATATCCCCATGTCCCCCCCATGTCCCCATGTCCCCTGTCCCCATCCCCTGTCCCCATATCCCCATGTCCCCTGTCTCCATCCCTGTTCCCATCCCTGTCCCCATCCCCATCCCTGTTCCCTGTCCCGGTCCCCTGTCCCCATATTCCCATGTCCCCTGTCCCTGTCCCCGTCCCTGTCCCCAACCCCGTCCCTGTCCCCATCCCCTGTCCCCATTCATGTCCCCCATCCCTGTCCCCGTCCCCATCCCCTGTCCCCATCCCTGTCCCCATCCCCATCCCTGTCCCCATCCCCATCCCCGTCCCTGTCCCCATCCCCATCCCTGTCCCTGTCCCCATCCCCGTCCCTGTCCCCTGTCCCCCATCCCCATCCCTGTCCCCCTGTCCCATCCCCGTCCCTGTCCCCGTCCCCATCCCCGTCCCTGTCCCCGTCCCCGTCCCCATCCCCGTCCCTGTCCCCGTCCCTGTCCCCATCCCCATCCCCGTCCCCGTCCCCATCCCCATCCCTGTCCCCATCCCCGTCCCCATCCCTGTCCCCGTCCCTGTCCCTGTCCCCATCCCCATCCCTGTCCCCATCCCCATCCCTGTCCCCTGTCCCCATCCCTGTCCCCATCCCCTGTCCCCATCCCTGTCCCGATCCCCATCCCCTGTCCCCATCCCCGTCCCCGTCCCCATCCCCATCCCTGTCCCCGTCCCCGTCCCCATCCCCATCCTTGTCCCCGTCCCCATCCCTGTCCCCTGTCCCCTCTGTCCCCGTCCCTCACGTGGCGGCGGGCAGGGGCTGTCTCAGTGCCACCGAGGTGTTGAAGAGCTCCAGGTGCCCGTCCTCCACCTGGGAGCCCCGGCAGGTGCCCGGCGCTGCCACCACCCCCAGGGCCACCACGTGCCCGGCCACGTCCAGGTGCAGCGACAGCTGGTCCGACAGGTGTGACTCCAGCAGGGCACACTGCCACACGGCAGGGGACACATCAGGGGACACGGCAGGGGACACGGCAGGGGACATGAGGGGACAGGGACATGGGGACACGTGAGGGACATGAGGGGACATGAGGGGACAGGGACACAGGGACATGGGGACATGGGAACACGTGAGGGGACACGAGAGGGGACATGTGAGGGGACAAGAGGACAAAGGGATATATGAGGGGACAGGGACATGGGGACATGGGGACAAGGGGACACATGAGGGGACATGAGGGGACATGAGGGGACGGGGACACAGGGACATGGGGACAAGGGGACACGTGAGGGGACATGAGGGACATGAGGGGACGGGGACACAGGGACATGGGGACAAGGGGACACATGAGGGGACACAAGGGGACAGGGACATGGGAACATGTGAGGGGACAGGGACACAGGGACATGAGGAGGTGTCCCAGAGTGTCCCAGGACATCCCAGGGGTGTCCCCAGGGTGTCCACAGGATGTCCCAGGTCAGGGTGTCCCAGGGGTGTCCCCAGGTGTCACAGAGGTGTCCCAAGGGTGTCCCAGGGGTGTCCCCAGAGTGTCCCCAGGGATGTCCCAGGTCAGGGTGTCCCAGGGTGTCCCCAGTGTCCCCAGAGTGTCCCCAGGGGTGTCCCAGGGTGTCCCAGAGGTGTCACAGAAGTGTCATAGAGGTGTCCCAGGATGTCCCCAGGGTGTCCCAGGAGTGTCCCAGGGTGTCCCCAGGGTGTCCCCAGGTGTCACAGGGATGTCCCAGGTCAGGGTGTCCCCAGAGTGTCCCCAGGATGTCCCAGGTCAGGGTGTCCCCCGGGGTGTCCCCGTGTGTCCCAGGGGTGTCCCTGTCACTCACCGCCCTGACGAAGGAGGTGACAAACTCGGAGCCGCCCTCCTCTCCTGGGCCCAGGGGCCTGCGGGGGACCCGCACCCGGTACAGCCCGTCCCGCGCGGCCACCTCCTGTGGGGACACCGGTGTCACCAGTGTCACCCAGTGTCACCCAGTGCCACCCTAGTGTCACCCAGTGTCACCCAGTGTCACCCCTGACCCGCACCCGGTACAGCCCGTCCCGCGCGGCCACCTCCTGTGGGGACACCGGTGTCACCGGTGTCACCAGTGTCACCCAGTGCCACCCTAGTGTCACCCAGTGTCACCCAGTGTCACCCCCTGACCCGCACCCGGTACAGCCCGTCCCGCGCGGCCACCTCCTGTGGGGACACCGGTGTCACCAGTGTCACCCAGTGTCACCCAGTGTCACCCAGTGTCACCCCTGACCCGCACCCGGTACAGCCCGTCCCGTGCGGCCACCTCCTGTGGGGACACCGGTGTCACCAGTGTCACCAGTGTCACCCAATGCCACCCTAGTGTCACCCAGTGTCACCCCTGACCCGCACCCAGTACAGCCCGTCCTGCGTGGCCACCTCCTGTGGGGACACCGGTGTCACCTGGTGTCACCTCAGTGTCCCCAGTGCCCCCCTGCTGTCCCTCCTCTGTCTCTCGCTGTCCCTTCAGTGCCCCCCATGTCCCCCCGTGTCCTGTGTCACCTCGTGTCCCGGTGTCCCCCCATGTCCCAGTGTCCCCCCCATGTCCCGGTGTCCTCATGTTGTCCCCCCGTGTCCCTTGTGTCCCGGTGTCCCTGTGGTGTCCCAGTGTCCCTCCCGTGTCCCCCGATGTCCTGGTGTCCCCGCAGTATCCCCATGTCCCCCCCGTGTCCCGGTGTCCCCCTGTCCCCCCATGTCCCCCCCGTGTCCCCCCATGTCCCCCGTGTCCTGGTGTCCCCCGCAGTATCCCCATGTCCCCCCGTGTCCCCCCATGTCCCCCGTGTCCCGGTGTCCCCCTGTCCCCCCATGTCCCCCCGTGTCCCCCCATGTCCCCCGTGTCCCGGTGTCCCCCTGTCCCCCCATGTCCCCCCGTGTCCCCCCATGTCCCCCCGTGTCCTGGTGTCCCCCTGTCCCCCCACGTCCCCCATGTCCCAGTGTCTCCGTGTCCCGGTGTCCCTGTGGTGTCCCCGGTGCCGTCCCTGACCCGGAGCCGGGCCCGTTCCTCGTCCCCGAGCGGTTTCTGGGTCAGCGCCAGCGCGGGCTCGGGGCCCCAGCTCAGGGCCAGCGTCCCCCGGCGGCGGAACCGCGGTGCATCGTCTGGGGATGGGACAGGGACATGGGGACAGGGGACAGGGACAGGGGACAGGGAGAGCAGACAGGGACAGGGGACAGGGACAGGGACAGGGGACAGGGAACAGGGGACAGGGACAGGGGACAGGGACAGGGAGAGCAGACAGGGACAGGGGACAGGGACAGGGAGAGCAGACAGGGACAGGGGACAGGGACAGGGACAGGGGACAGGGAACAGGGGACAGGGACAAGGGAACAGGGGACAGGGGACAGGGACGGAGACAGGGAGAGCAGACAAGGACAGGGGACAGGGACAGGGAGAGCAGACAGGGACAGGGGACAGGGACAGGGAGAGCAGACAGGGACAGGGGACAGGGACAGGGACAGGGGACAGGGAACAGGGGACAGGGACAAGGGAACAGGGGACAGGGACAAGGGAACAGGGGACAGGGGACAGGGACGGAGACAGGGAGAGCAGACAAGGACAGGGGACAGGGATGGGGACGGGGACAGGGACAGGGGACAGGGACAGGGGACAGGGAACAGGGACAGGGACAGGGGACAGGGACGGGGACAGGGGACAGGGGAAAGGGGACAGGGAACAGGGACAGGGGACAGGGACAGGGGACAGGGACAGGGACAGGGAGAGCAGACAGGGACAGGGACAGGGAACAGGGGACAGGGACAGGGACAGGGGACAGGGACAGGGACAGGGGACAGGGGACAGGGACAGGGACGGGGAAAGGGGACACAGATGGGGGAATGGGGATAGGGGGACATGGGGACAAGGGAAGACAGGGACATGGAGGGACAGGGGACACGAGGACATGGAGACATGGGACAAGGAGACATGGGGACATGGCATTGGCACCCAGGACAGCCCGGTCCCCATGCCCCCGGTGCCACCCCTGTGCCCCCAGTGCCACCCCTGTCCCCATGTCCCGAGTGCCACCCCCAGCCTGGCGTCCCCAGTGCCACCCCATGCCCCTAGTGTCACCCCCTGTCCCTCCTCCCCCAGTGCCACCCCTGTCCCTCCTCCCCCAGTGCCACCCCTGTCCCTCCGCCCCCCGTCCCCATGTCCCAGTGCCACCCTATCACTGTGTCCCCAGCCCCCAATGTCCCCAGTGCCACCCCCAGCTTGGCGTCCCCAGTGCCACCCCTGTGCCCCCAGTGCCACCTGTGTCCCTGTACCCTCAGTGCCACCCCTGTGCCCCCAGTGCCACCTGTGTCCCTGTACCCTCAGTGCCACCCCTGTGTTCCCAGTGCCACCCCTGTCCCAGTGCCCCCCATTCCCACATCCCCAGCGCCACCTCCATGTCCCCATCCTGTCACCCAGCTCAGTGTCCCAATGTCCCCATGTCCCCAGTGTCCCCCCAATGTCCCAGTGTCCCCCTGTCCCTGTGTCCCCAATGTCCCCATGCCCCATGTCCCCAATGTCCCATGTCCCCAGCGATGTCCCAAATATCCCCAGCGATGTCCCCAATGTCCCCAGCGATGTCCCCAATGTCCCCTGCGATGTCCCCAGTGTCCCCAGCGATGTCCCCAATGTCCCCAGCGATGTCCCCAATGTCCCCGGCGATGTCCCCAATGTCCCCAGCGATGTCCCCAATATCCCCAGCGATGTCCCCAATGTCCCCCTGCGATGTCCCCAGTGTCCCCAGCGATGTCCCCAATGTCCCCAGCGATGTCCCCAATGTCCCCGGCGATGTCCCCAATGTCCCCAGCGATGTCCGAATATCCCCAGCGATGTCCCCAATGTCCCCAGCGATGTCCCCAATGTCCCAGGCGATGTCCCAAATATCCCCAGCGATGTCCCCAATGTCCCCTGCGATGTCCCCAGTATCCCCAGTGATGTCCCCAATGTCCCCTGTGATGTCCCAATGTCCCCTGTGATATCCCCAGTGTCCCCTGCGATGTCCCCAATGTCCCAGCGATGTCCCCAATGTCCCCAGCGATGTCCCCAATGTCCCCAGTGATGTCCCAAATATCCCCAGCGATGTCCCCAATGTCCCCAGTGATGTCCCAAATATCCCCAGCGATGTCCCCAATGTCCCCAGCGATGTCTCCAGTGTCCCCAGCGATGTCCCCAATGTCCCAGCGATGTCCCCAGTGTCCCCAGCGATGTCCCCAATGTCCCCAGCGATGTCCCCAATGTCCCCAGTGATGTCCCCAATGTCCCCAGTGGTGTCCCCAATGTCCCCTGCGATGTCCCCAGTGATGTCCCCAATGTCCCCAGCGATGTCCCCAATGTCCCCGGCGATGTCCCCAATGTCCCAGCGATGTCCCCAGTGTCCCCTGCGATGTCCGAATATCCCCAGCAATGTCCCCAATGTCCCCAGTGACGTCCCAATGTCCCCAGCGATGTCCCCAATGTCCCCAGTGATGTCCCCAATGTCTCCAGTGGTGTCCCCAATGTCCCCTGCGATGTCCCCAGTGATGTCCCTAATGTCCCCAGTGATGTCCCCAATGTCCCCAGCGATGTCCCAAATATCCCCAGCGATGTTCCCAATGTCCCCTGCGATGTCCCCAATGTCCCCAGTGATGTCCCCACTGTCCCCAGCGATGTCCCCAGTGTCCCCAGTGATGTCCCCAATGTCCCCGGCGATGTCCCCAGTGTCCCCAGCGATGTCCCCAATGTCCCCAGCGATGTCCCCAGTGTCCCAGTGTCCCCTGTCCCTCACCCAGCTCAAAGGAGTGCTCCAGGCTCAGGCTCACCCGGCAGCTCTCAGTGTCACCGGCCTGGGGGGACACAGGGGGACATCAGGGGGACATCAGGGTGACACGGGGGTGACACGGGGGTGACACGGGGGTGACACCAGGACAGGGACACAGGGGTGACACCAGGGGGATGCCAGGGGGACACAGGGGTGACACAAGGGTGGCACCAGGAGGACACAGAGGTGACATCAGGGCGGGGACACCCCCAGGAGGAAGTGGGGGCACCCCACAGGCCTCATGAATATTAATGACCGGCCCCCACGCCCTCATTAATGCTAATGAGGCTCTGCAGCCTCAACCCCCTCATGAATATTAATCACCTGGCAGGAACCAGAACCGCCCCTCATTAGCATGAATGAGGTGGAGCAGGCTCATTACTTTGAACCTGAACCACGTTAATTAATATTAATGAGGGCAGCCCGCGGCCCCGCCCCTCGCAGCTATGGCCTCTATTAGTTTATACACCCCTAATTAATATTAATGAGGACAGCACACGACCACGCCCCCTCGCAGCTACGGCCGCCGTTAGTTGACCCACCCCTAATTAATATTAATGAGGGCGGCGCGCAGGCTGAGCAGAGCGATCCGGGCTCTATGGGCACGCAGCCACGCCCCCCTCATTAATATTAACGAGCCCCCATCCTGCACGGGGCCCTCACGCACACCGGGTACCGGGTACAGAGTGCCGGGAACCGAGTGTACCGACTACCGGGCGCTGGCCCCGCACCGAGGACGCTCCGGGCTCCCGCAGAGCCGCCCCCGCTGCCCCGGTGATCCCGGAGCTCACCCTGGTGCCGGTGCCGGTACCGGAGCTCCCCCAGCAGAGCTCCTGGCCCCGCATCCCGCCCCCCGCTCACTCCCGTCCCGGTACCGGGGCTCTCCCGTTCACTCCCATCCCGGTACCGGGGCTCTCCCGCTCACTCCCATCCCGGTACCGGGGCTCTCCCGCTCACTCCCGTCCCGGTACCGGGGCTCTCCCCGCTCACTCCCGTCCCGGTACCGGGGCTCTCCCGCTCACTCCTGTCCCGGTACCGGGGCTCTCCCGCTCACTCCCATCCCGGTACCGGGGCTCTCCCGCTCACTCCCGTCCCGGTACCGGGGCTCTCCCCGCTCACTCCCGTCCCGGTACCGGGGCTCTCCCGCTCACTCCTGTCCCGGTACCGGGGCTCTCCCGCTCACTCCCATCCCGGTACCGGGGCTCTCCCGCTCACTCCCGTCCCGGTACCGGGGCTCTCCCCGCTCACTCCAGTCCCGGTACCGGGGCTCTCCCCGCTCACTCCTGTCCCGGTACCGGGGCTCTCCCGCTCACTCCAGTCCCGGTACCGGGGCTCTCCCGCTCACTCCCATCCCGGTACCGGGGCTCTCCCGCTCACTCCTGTCCCGGTACCGGGGCTCTCCCGCTCACCCTGATCCCGGTACCGGGGCTCTCCCGCTCACTCCGATCCCGGTACCGGGGCTCTCCCGCTCACTCCGATCCCGGTAGCAGGGCTCTCCCCGCTCACCCTGATCCCGGTACCGGGGCTGCCCCGCTGCCCCCGGAGCCCCCGTGCTCACCCTGGTGCCGGTGCCGGTACCGGAGCCCCCCCGGCAGAGCCCCCCGGCCCGGCCCAGCGCCGCCCCCGCAGCCAGCAGCGCCAGCAGCGGCACCGGCCACGGCGCCGCCATCTTGGAGCGCGGGGTACGGCGGGAACGGGGCGGGGCACGGCGGGAATGGGGCGGGGCACGGCGGGAACGGGGCGTGGTCAGATGGGGCGTGGCCGGATCGGGGCGGGACCAGAGCGGGGGCGGGGCTGCCACGGAGGGGGCGTGGTCATCTTGTGGGATGGGGCGTGGTCGGTGGGAGGGGAGGGGCTTCTGTGAGGGGGCGGGGCCAACAATGCTCCCCATTGCGTGTCCCCCCTCCCCCACCCCACATCCAGCTCGGGAACGCCCAGGATGGACAGAGGGACCCCCCAGTCACCCCTGAGACCCCTCCCAGTCACCTCTGGGACCTCCCAGTAACACTGAGACCCCTCCCAGTAACCCCTGAGTGCTCCCAGTCACCCCTGAGACCCCTCCCAGTCACCTCTGGGACCTCCCAGTAACACTGAGACCCCTCCCAGTAACCCCTGAGTGCTCCCAGTCACCCCTGAGACCCCTCCCAGTAACCCCTGAGTGCTCCCAGTAACACTGAGACCCCTCCCAGTAACCCCTGAGTGCTCCCAGTCACCCCTGAGACCCCTCCCAGTAACCCCTGAGTGCTCCCAGTAACACTGAGACCCCTCCCAGTAACCCCTGAGTGCTCCCAGTCACCCCTGAGACCCCTCCCAGTAACCCCTGAGTGCTCCCAGTAACACTGAGACCCCTCCCAGTAACCCCTGAGTGCTCCCAGTCACCCCTGAGACCCCTCCCAGTCACCTCTGGGACCTCCCAGTAACCCTGAGACCCCTCCCAGTAACCCCTGAGTGCTCCCAGTCACCCCTGAGACCACTCCCAGTCACCTCTGGGACCTCCCAGTAACACTGAGACCCCTCCCAGTAACCCCTGAGTGCTCCCAGTCACCCCTGAGACCCCTCCCAGTCACCCCTGACAGGGACAGGGATGGGGACAGGAACAGGGGACAGGGAGAGGGACAGGGGACAGGGGCACCGGGACAGTGACAGGGACACAGGGACAGGGACACGGGGACAGTGACACGGGGACAGGGACAGGGACACAGGGACAGGGACACGGGGGACAGTGACACGGGGTCAGGGACACCCCAACATGGGAACAGGGACAAGGGGACAGTGACAGGGACACGGGGACAGGGACATGGGGACAGTGGCACCCCGACATGGGAACAGGGACAGGGGGACAGTGACAGGGACATGGGGACAGTGACACGGGGACAGGGACAGAGACACAGGGACAGGGACACGGGGACAGGGACATGGGAACAGGGACAGGGACACAGTGACAGGGACACAGTGACAGGGACAATGGGGACAGGGACATGGGGACAGGGACATGGGGACAGGGACATGGGGTCAGGGACACCCCAACATGGGAACAGGGACATGGGGACAGTGACAGTGACACAGTAACAGTGACAGGGACACGGGGACAGGGACACAGGGACAGGGACACGGGGACAGGGACACGGGGACAGTGGCACCCCGACGCGGGGACAGTGACCCCCCGTGCCACACCTGTCCCCTCTGTGGTGCCAGCGCGGCCGTGCCAGAGCCTGGCACGGGCACGGGGCTGGGACCCGCCGTGGGCTCCGGGGCGCTGCGGTGACCTCGGGGGACCCTGGGGACCCCCGGCCGCGGGCACGCGTCACCCTCCTCGCAGGTGGCCCAGGTGGCCCAGGAGGGCACGGCCAGGGCCAGCAGGAGCCACAGCGGAGCCATGGTGGCGACGGCGAGACAGCGGCAGCGCGCCGCGTGTCCCCTCCGGTGCCCCCCGGTGCTCCCCGGTCCCCTCCGGTCACCTCCGGTCACCCCCGGTCACCCCCGGTGCCAGCGAGCCCCGGCCGGGGCTGACGTCACAGAGCGGCCCCGGTTCTGCGGGGCGGTCACGGAGCCGTGGGAAATCCATCCCAGAATTCCCATCCTAAAATTCCATTCCCAGAATTCCCATCTCAAAAATTCCCAACCGAAAAATTCCCATCCGAAAATTCCCATTTTCACCCCAAAATCACTTTCATCCCAAAAACCCCTGTTTGTAAAGGGGAAGGTTCTCAGCAGGGAATTTATAATTTATTTTTATTTTTTTTATTTTTACTTTTACTTTTATTTTTATTTTTATTTTTATTTATTTTTATTATTTGTACCCAAACCCACTGTTCTCTCTGCAGACAGGGGAAGGTTCTCAGCAGAGACTTATTTTTATTTATTTTTATTTTTATTTTTATTTTTATTTTTGCTTTTATTTGTACCTGAACCCACTGTTCTCTCTGTAGATGGGGGAAGGTTCTCAGGAGGGAATTTATTTTTATTTTTATTCTTATTTTTATTTTTATTTATTTCCATTTGCACCCGAACCCACTGCTCTCCCTGCAGACGGCGGCTCCGGGTCCTTTTTTCAGGCTCTCCAGGAAGAGCCGCTCGCTCTCCAGGAAATCGTGGTCCTGGGGAGGGGGGGATGGGCTGAGCCCACCCAGGCGCTCCCCGGCCCTTCCAGAAGGTTCCGAGCCCCTTGCCCAGCCCAGTTCCCCCTGGCTAGTCCCAAACCCTTCCCCAAAGAGATCCAAACCCTTCCCCACATCCCAAACCCTTCACCAAACCATCCCAAACCCTTCCCCACATCCCAAACCCTTCCCCAAACCATCCCAAACCCTTCCCCAAACCATCCCAAACCCTTCCCCAAACAGCTCCAAACCCTTCCCCACATCCCAAACCCTTCCCCACATCCCAAACCCTTCCCCACATCCCAAACCCTTCCCCAAACCATCCCAAACCCTTCCCCAAACAGCTCCAAACCCTTCCCCATATCCCAAACCCTTCCCCACATCCCAAACCCTTCCCCAAACCATCCCAAACCCTTCCCCACATCCCAAACCCTTTCCCAAACAATCCCAAACCCTTTCCCACATCCCAAACCCTTCCCCACAATCCCAAACCCTTCCCCATATCCCAAACCCTTCCCCACACAATCCCAAACCCTTTCCTCACCATCCCAAACCCTTCCCCACAATTCCAAACCCTTCCCCACATCCCAAACCCTTCCCCACAATCCCAAACCCTTCCCCACATCCCAAACCCTTCCCCACAATCCCAAACCCTTCCCCACATCCCAAACCCTTCCCCACAATCCCAAACCCTTCCCCACATCCCAAACCCTTTCCCAAACAATCCCAAACCCTTCCCCACATCCCAAACCCTTTCCCCACATCCCAAACCCTTCCCCAGCCCAGCTCCTCACTTTCCACTTCCCCTGGCCATTCCCAAGCCCTTTCCCTTTCCCCCTTTCCAGTCCCAAACCCCTTTCCCACATCCCAAACCCTTTCCGAAACAGCTCCAAACCCTTTTCCCACACACCAACCCCTTTCCCCACAATCCCAAATCCTTTCCCCCCAGTCACAAACCCTTTCCCTTTCCCCCTGGCCAGTCCCAACCCCTTTCCCCACAAACCCAAACACTTTCCCAGACAATCCCAAACCCTTTTCCCGCATCCCAAACCCTTTCCCAGCCCAGTTCCCATTGGACCATTCCCAAACCCTTTCCCCCTTTCCAGTCCCAAACCCTTTCCCCACAATCCCAAACCCTTTCCTAGAGCCCAGCTCCTCACTTTCCACTTCCCCATGCAATTCCCAAGCCCTTCCCAGTTCCCAATTCCCCCATTTCCATTCCCAGTTCCCCCAGCCCATTCCCAGTTGCCCCCATTCCCATTCCCAGTTGCCCCCATTCCCAGTCCCAGTTCCCCAGTCCCATTCCCAGTCCCCCCATTCCCAGTTCCCCCATAACCATTCCCAGTCCCCCCAGTTCCATTCCCAGTCCCCCCATTCCCATTCCCCCCAGTCCATTCCCAGTTCCCCCATTCCCAGTTCCCCCATTCCCCCTCCCAGTCCCCCCAATTTGTTCCCAGTCCCCCCAGTCTGTTCCCAGTCCCCCCATTCCCAGTTCCCCCAGTCCATTCCCAGTTCCCCAGTCCCATTCCCAGTCCCCCCATTCCCAGTTCCCCCATAACCATTCCCAGTCCCCCCAGTTCCATTCCCAGTCCCCCCATTCCCATTCCCCCCAGTCCATTCCCAGTTCCCCCATTCCCCCTCCCAGTCCCCCCAGTTTGTTCCCAGTCCCCCCATTCCCAGTTCCCCCATTCCCAGTCCCCCCCATTCCCATTCCCAGTCCCCCCATTCCCAGTTCCCCCAGTCCATTCCCAGTTCCCCAGTCCCATTCCCAGTTCCCCCATTCCCATTCCCCCCAGTCCATTCCCAGTCCCCCCAGTCCATTCCCAGCTCCCCCATTTCCCCTCCCAGTCCCCCCATTCCCATTCCCAGTCCCCCCAGTCCGTTCCCAGTTCCCCAGTCCCATTCCCAGTCCCTCCATTCCCAGTCCCCCCATTCCCATTCCCAGTGCCCCCCATTCCCATTCCCAGTGCCCCCAGTGCCGCTCCCAGTCCCACCCTGCGTGCGCGCTCTCTCAGCAGCAGGACGTGTCCGTAGAGCGCGGCCGCGCCCGCCCCGGTCCCCGCTGTCCGCCAGGAGCGCCGCCAGCCCCGGCAGGAGCGCGGGGGCCACCGCAGGAGCTGCAGGAGGGGACACCGCAGCGTCCCTGTCCCCGCTGCCAGCGCTGCCCGCCTGCCCCCGCCGGCCCAGGAGCGCCGGATCCCAGAAACGGCACCCCAAAAAACGGGGGGATCCCAAAAATGACATACCAAAAACAGGACCCCAAAAACGGGGGATCCCAAAAACGGGGGATCCCAAAAATGACATACCAAAAACAGGATCCCAAAAACGGGGGATCCCAAAAACGGGATCCCAAAAACGGGGGATCCCAAAAATGACATACCAAAACAGGATCCCAAAAACAGGGGATCCCAAAAATGACATACCAAAAACAGGATCCCAAAAATTACATCCCAAAAACAGGATCCCAAAAATGGGGGATGCCAAAAACGGGGGATCCCAAAAACGGGGGATCCCAAAAATGACATACCAAAAACAGGACCCCAAAAACGGGGGATCCCAAAAATGACATACCAAAAACAGGATCCCAAAAACGGGGGATCCCAAAAATGACATACCAAAAACAGGATCTCAAAAACAGGGGATCCCAAAAACGGGGGATCCCAAAAACGGGGGATCCAAAAATTACATCCCAAAAACGGGGGATCCCAAAAATGACATACCAAAAACAGGACCCCAAAAACGGGGGATCCCAAAAACGGGATCCCCAAAACAGGATCTCAAAAACAGGGGATCCCAAAAACGGGGGATCCCAAAAATGACATCCCAAAAACAGGATCCCAAAAACAGGGGATCCCAAAAATTACATCCCAAAAACGGGGGATCCCAAAAATGACATACCAAAAACAGGACCCCAAAAACGGGGGATCCCAAAAACGGGGGATCCCAAAAATGACATCCCAAAAACGGGATCCCAAAAATAGGGGATCCCAAAAACAGGATCCCAAAAATGACATCCCTAAAACGGCATCCCAAAAACGGGGGATCCCAAAAACGACATCCCAAAAACAGGATCCCAAAAACGGGGGATCCCAGAAACAGGATCCCAAAAATGGGGGATCCTAAAAATTACATCCAAAAAATGGGGGATCCCAAAAATGACATCCCAAAAACAGGGCATCCCAGAAACGGGATCCCAAAAATGGGGTCCCAAAATTGAAGAACCTCAAAAATGGGGGATCCCAAGAATGGGATCCCAAAAACAGGATCCCAAAAATGACAACCTAAAAATCGGGGATCCCAAACATGGGGGATCCCAAAACTGGGAAATCCCAAAAACAGGATCCCAAAACCAAGGGATCCCAAAAAGGGGATCCCAAAAACGAGGCATCAAAAAAATGGGATCCCACAAACAGGATCCCAAAAACGGGATCCCAGAAACGGGGGATCCCAAGAACGGGATCCCATAAACAGGATCCCAAAAATGGAGGATTCCAAAAACGAGGGATCCCAAAAATGGGGGATCCCAAACACATGGGATCCCGAAACCGGGGGATCCCAAACACATGGGATCCCGAAACCGGGGTGGCCCCGCAGGGCTGAGCCTCACCCCGCCTCCTGATGGTGACTGTCCCCAGTGCTGTCCCCCGTGCTGTCCCCGTTCCCAGTGGTGTCCCCGTTCCCAGCACTGTCCCCGTTCCCAGCACTGTCCCCATTCCCAGCGGTGTCCCCGTTCCCAGCACTGTCCCCGTCCCCAGCGGTGTCCCCGTCCCCAGCACTGTCCCCGTTCCCAGCGGTGTCCCCGTTCCCAGCGGTGTCCCCGTTCCCAGCGGTGTCCCCATCCCCAGCACTGTCCCCGTCCCCAGCACTGTCCCCATTCCCAGCGGTGTCCCCGTTCCCAGCGGTGTCCCCATAACCAGCGGTGTCCCCATTCCCAGCGGTGTCCCCGTTCCCAGCACTGTCCCCGTCCCCAGCGGTGTCCCCGTCCCCAGCACTGTCCCCGTCCCCAGCGGTGTCCCCGTCCCCAGCGGTGTCCCCGTTCCCAGCACTGTCCCCGTCCCCAGCGGTGTCCCCGTTCCCCGCACTGTCCCCGTCCCCAGCGGTGTCCCCGTCCCCAGCGGTGTCCCCGTACCCAGCGGTGTCCCCGTCCCCAGCGGTGTCCCCGTTCCCAGCGGTGTCCCCGTTCCCAGCGGTGTCCCCGTACCCAGCGTTGTCCCCCGTTCCCAGCACTGTCCCCGTTCCCAGTGGTGTCCCCGTTCCCAGCACTGTCCCCGTTCCCAGCACTGTCCCCGTCCCCAGCGGTGTCCCCGTTCCCAGCGGTGTCCCTGTTCCCAGCGGTGTCCCCGTTCCCAGCACTGTCCCCGTTCCCAGCGGTGTCCCCGTTCCCAGCACTGTCCCCGTTCCCAGCACTGTCCCCATTCCCAGCGGTGTCTCCGTCCCCAGCACTGTCCCCATTCCCAGCGGTGTCCCCATCCCCAGCGGTGTCCCCGTTCCCAGCGGTGTCCCCGTTCCCAGCACTGTCCCCGTTCCCAGCACTGTCCCCGTTCCCAGCGGTGTCCCCGTCCCCAGCGGTGTCCCCATTCCCAGCGGTGTCTCCGTACCCAGCGGTTGTCCCCATTCCCAGCGGTGTCTCCGTACCCAGCACTGTCCCCGTTCCCAGCACTGTCCCCGTTCCCAGTGGTGTCCCCGTTCCCAGCGGTGTCCCCATACCCAGCGGTGTCCCCGTTCCCAGCGGTGTCCCCGTTCCCAGCACTGTCCCCGTTCCCAGCACTGTCCCCGTACCCAGCGGTGTCCCCGTTCCCAGCGGTGTCCCCGTACCCAGCGGTGTCCCCGTTCCCAGCACTGTCCCCGTCCCCAGCGGTGTCCCCGTCCCCAGCGGTGTCCCCGTTCCCAGCGGTGTCCCCGTACCCAGCACTGTCCCCGTTCCCAGCGGTGTCCCCGTTCCCAGCACTGTCCCCGTCCCCAGCGGTGTCCCCGTTCCCAGCACTGTCCCAGTTCCCAGCGGTGTCCCCGTTCCTAGCGCTGTCCCCGTTCCCAGCGGTGTCCCCGTTCCCAGCGGTGTCTCCGTCCCCAGCACTGTCCCCATTCCCAGCGGTGTCCCCGTCCCCAGCGGTGTCCCCGTTCCCATCGGTGTCCCCGTTCCCAGCACTGTCCCCGTTCCCAGCGGTGTCCCCGTTCCCAGCACTGTCCCCGTCCCCAGCGGTGTCCCCGTCCCCAGCGGTGTCCCCGTACCCAGCGGTGTCCCCGTTCCCAGCGGTGTCCCCGTACCCAGCGGTGTCCCCGTTCCCAGCGGTGTCCCCGTTCCCAGCGGTTTGTCCCCGTTCCCAGCACTGTCCCCGTTCCCAGCGGCGTCCCCATTCCCAGCGGTGTCCCCATCCCCAGCGGTGTCCCCGTCCCCAGCGGTGTCCCCGTTCCCAGCACTGTCCCCGTTCCCAGCGGTGTCCCCGTTCCCAGTGGTGTCCCTGTCCCCAGCGGTGTCCCCATACCCATCTGTGTCCCCGTCCCCAGCGGTGTCCCCGTTCCCAGCACTGTCCCCGTCCCCAGCACTGTCCCCGTTCCCAGCGGTGTCCCCGTTCCCAGCACTGTCCCCATTCCCAGCACTGTACCCGTTCCCAGCGGTGTCCCCATTCCCAGCGGTGTCCCCGTACCCAGCGTTGTCCCCGTCCTCAGCGGTGTCCCCGTTCCCAGCACTGTCCCCGTTCCCAGCACTGTCCCCGTCCCCAGCGGTGTCCCCGTTCCCAGCACTGTCCCCATACCCAGCACTGTCCCCGTTCCCAGCGGTGTCCCCGTTCCCAGCAGTGTCCCCATCCCCAGCGGTGTCCCCATCCCCAGCGGTGTCCCCGTCCCCAGCGGTGTCCCCGTTCCCAGCGGGTGTCCCCGTTCCCAGCGGTGTCCCCATCCCCAGCGGTGTCCCCATTCCCAGCGGTGTCCCCGTCCCCAGCACTGTCCCTGTCCCCAGCGGTTGTCCCCGTTCCCAGCACTGTCCCCATTCCCAGCGGGTGTCCCCGTTCCCAGCGGTGTCCCTGTACCCAGCGGTTGTCCCCGTTCCCAGCGGTGTCCCCATTCCCAGCACTGTCCCAGTTCCCAGCGGTGTCCCCATTCCCAGCACTGTCCCCGTTCCCAGCACTGTCCCAGTTCCCAGCGGTGTCCCCGTTCCCAGCGGTGTCCCCCGTTCCCAGCGGTGTCCCAGTTCCCAGCACTGTCCCCGTTCCCAGCACTGTCCCCGTTCCCAGCGGTGTCCCCGTCCCCAGCGGTGTCCCCGTTCCCAGCACTGTCCCAGTTCCCAGCGGTGTCCCCGTTCCCAGCACTGTCCCCGTTCCCAGCACTGTCCCCGTTCCCAGCGGTGTCCCCGTTCCCAGCACTGTCCCCGTTCCCAGCGGGTGTCCCCATTCCCAGCACTGTACCCGTCCCCAGCGGTGTCCCCGTTCCCAGCGGTGTCCCCGTTCCCAGCGGTGTCCCCGTTCCCAGCGGTGTCCCCGTCCCCAGCGGTGTACCCGTTCCCAGCACTGTCCCCGTTCCCAGCGGTGTCCCCGTTCCCAGCGGTGTCCCCGTTCCCAGCACTGTCCCCGTTCCCAGCGGTGTCCCCATTCCCAGCGGTGTCCCTGTTCCCAGCGGTTGTCCCCGTTCCCAGCGGTGTCTCCGTACCCAGCGGTGTCCCCGGCGTTGCTCCTGTCTGTGGCAGTGTCCCCAGCGCTGTCCCTGGCGCTGTCCCTGTCCCCAGGCCGGGGCCCAGCTCCTCCCGGAGCTCCCGGAGCTGCTCCCGCTGCCGCTCCATGCTCCGCCGCTCCTGCGGGAACAGGAACGGGAACGTGGGAACGGGAACAGGAACACGGGAGCGGGAACGGGAATGTGGAAACGGGAACGGGAATGTGGGAATGTTAATGGAAACGTGGGAATGGGAACATGGGAATGGGAACAGGAACATGGGAATGGGAACGGGAACGGCAACGGGAACGTGGGAATGGGAACAGGAATGGGAATGGGAACATGGGTACATGGGAACGGGAATGTGGGAATGGGAAAATGGAAATGGGAATGGGAATGTGGGAATGGGAATGGGAACGTGGGAACGGGAACGTGGAAACAGGAACGGGAATGTGGGAATGGGAACATGGGAATGAAAACAGGAACATGGGAATGGGAACGGGAACGTGGGAATGGGAATGGGAACATGGGAAAGGGAACATGGGAATGGGAACGGGAACACAGGTATGGGAACGTGGGAAAGGGAACGGGAATGTGAACGTGGGAACGGGAACGGGAATGTGGGAACGGGAACGTGGGAACGGGAACGGGAATGGGAATGGGAACGTGGGATGGGAACGGGAATGGCACACGTGGGAACAGGAATGGGAACATGAGAATGGGAATGGGAACGTGGGAACAGGAACTGAAATGGGAACATGGGAATGGGAACGGGAAGGTGGAAATGGGAACATGGGAACGGGAACATGGGAACATGGGAACGGGAACGTGGGAAAGGGAACAGGGGAACAGGAATGGGAACATGGGAACAGGAACGGGAATGTGGGAACGGGAACATAGGAATGGGAACCGGAACATGGGAACAGGAACATGGGAACATGGGAACGGGAACAGGGGAACGGGAACGGGAATGGGAACAGGAACATGGGAACATGGGAACGGGAATGGGAATGTGGGAACGGGAATGGGAACGGGAACATGGGAACGGGAACATGGGAACATGGGAACGGGAACATGGGAACATGAGAACGGGAATGGGAATGTGGGAACGGAAACAGGAACGGGAACAGGAACATGGGAACGGGAACATGGGAACATGGGAACACAGGAATGGGAACATGGGAACGGGAATGGGAATGTGGGAACGGGAACAGGAACAGGAACATGTGAACAGGAATGGAAATGGGAACAGGAACATGGGAACGGGAACATGGGAACATGGGAACACAGGGATGGGAACATGGGAACGGGAATGGGAATGTGGGAACGGGAACGGGAACAGGAACATGTGAACAGGAATGGAAATGGGAACAGGAACATGGGAACAGGAACATGGGAACATGGAATGGGAACACGGGAACATGGGAACGGGAACGGGAACGTGGGAATGGGAATGGGAACAGCAACATGGGAACGGGAACAGGAACAGGAACATGGAACGGGAATGGGAATGGGAACAGGAACATGGGAACGGGAACATGGGAACAGGAACAGGAAAATCCCCAGACCCAGCGGGGCTGGGCTGCAGCCCCGCAAACAGCATCACAATGTCCAAATAAAATAGATCCACGTTAAAAAATCATAAATATTCATAAAAAAATAAATTCATAAAAACCATAAAGTTATGATTCTGCAGGTGTGAGTGAGAACGTGCATTATGTAAGTAAAGAATGATTAATATTAATGAGTATATTAACATGAAAATCTACATTAATAGTAATAGTAATAATTTAAATAATAGTGATTATAATTGTTTTATTATTATGAATTAAGTATTAATAAGATTTACTTTAAAATAATTATTATAAATAATATACAATATAGTATAATATAATATAATAAATATAATATAATATAATATAAGTAATATAATATATGTAATATAATATAACATAATATAATTAATATAACATAATATAATATAATTAATATAATATATAAATATATACTGTATATATTTTATATAATATATTATATGTATTATACTATATATCATTTATTTAAATCACAATTATTATATCTTTATAATATTATTATTATAATGCTTATTATATAATTAATATTATGATAGCTATGAATATGATTATGAAGGACTAATTATTAGTTATTAATAAGGATTAATAAGATGGTGAAGGGTTTATAATGGAGGGGTGTGCACGCAGTGAGATGAGAGTTCAGAACTGACAACAGGAATTTTTGGGTGTAAGGCTGACAAAAGCCCATTCTGGATAAAAGTACCTGCAGTGCAGCAGAATTAGGTAAAAAAAATAAAATTAACAAAAAGCAAAATAAACCCTGTGGTAATGTCCATTGAATTATGAATTTTTATAATATATTTATATATATATATATATATATATATATATATATATATATATATATATATGTTTATATATATATAATATATTAAATTATGTATAATAATATTATATATATATCTACATGTTATATATAATATTATAAATATTATACATTGTATAGATGCAATATATAATTATATATAATATATGTAATTATATGCGTAACATATAACAATATAATAATATAAAATATTATCTAATATAAATATATTGTATATAATACATATAATACATCTATATGATATAAAATAAAAATATGTATGCAATAAATAGATAATATATGTAATAAATAGATAATATATGATATGTAATCAGTATGTTATATACAATATACAATATATAATACATATAACTATATATAATAAATATAACATATAATAAATATTTATTATATGAATATAATGAATATAATATTGAATGAATATAATATTCATTATATAATATATAATATATATTATATATAATACATAACACATAGATACAATTATATAATATATAACATATATCTAAATCTATATAATGAATGTAATAAATATTCGTTAGATAATACGTAATATATGCAATGTATCTTATATATTATATATTGTAAGCTATGAATTATATATAATACATAACATTATATATACAAATATATAATATATAACATATCTAAGTCTATATAATGAATACAACAAATATTTGCTATATAATATATATAGTATATATATTACATCTATTGTATATATAATATATAACATACACAAATATTTTATATATAACATATATCTAAAATATCTCAAATACATATATATAAAAATACATGGTAGATATTTTAGATATATGTTATATATTGTATATTTGTATACATATATATACATAAAATAAAAAATATGATAATCTATAGAAAATCATATAACAAAGAACTCGTGACGACTCTGAGCCGCGGCCGACTGCTCGCTCGGATAAAACCTCCCGGCCTCTGAGACCGGCGTTTATGCGGACATAAAAATAAAATAAATCCTTTAAAAATAATTCGCTTTTAGCCCCAAAACCGCCCCGTCCCTTCAATTAAACGGAGATCAGGGGAAGGAAGGGGGGATTTGCTCGGGAAGGGGGGAATTGTCCAGCGAAGGAAAGGGGGATTTGACGGGGAAGGAAGGGGGATTTGTCCAGGAAATGGGATTTTCAGGGGGATTTTCTGGGGGGATTTACCCAGGAACGGGGGATTTTCCAGGGAAGGAAGGGGGGATTTTCCGGGGAAGGAAGGGGGGATTTTCCTGGGGGATTTTCTGGGGAAGAAGGGGGGATTTGATGGGGAAGGAAGGCGGATTTGCCCAGGAAGGGGGGATTTTCCAGGGGGATTTTCTGGGAAGATTTTCTGGGGGGATTTTCTGGGGGGATTTTCCAGGGGGATTTTCTGGGAAGATTTTCCAGGGGGACTGTCTGGGGAGATATTCTGGAGGGATTTTCTGGGGGGATTTTCCAGGAGGACTTGCCAGGGGGATTTTCCAGGGGGATTTTCCTGGGGGACTGTCCGGGGGGTTTTTTTGGAGGGATTTTCCGGGGGGATTTTCCAGAAGGATTTGCCAGGGGGATTTTCCAGGGGGATTTTCTGGGGGGATTTTCCTGGGGGACTGTCCGGGGGGGTTTTTTGGAGGGATTTTCCGGGGGGATTTTCCAGAAGGATTTGCCAGGGGGATTTTCCGGGGGGATTTGCCTGGTGCAGGCGCTGCTCCTGCTGCCGCAGCCGCTCCCGCTGCTCCTGCAGCCGCTGCAGCCGCTGCCGCTGCTCCTCCTGCGCCCTGCGCGCCTCCCGCAGTGCCCGCTGCCCGTCCTGCTGCTGCCGCGCCGCGCGCTACGGGAACGGGAATGGGAACGGCATCGGGAATGGGAACGGGAACGGGAATGGGAACGGGACTGGGAATGGGAACGGGAATGGGGATGGGAACAGGAATGGGAATGGGAACGGCATCGGGAATGGGAATGGGAACGGGAATGGGAACGGGAACGGGAACAGGAATGGGAACGGGAACGGGAATGGGAACGGGAACGGCATCGGGAATGGGAATGGGAACAGGAATGGGAACGGGAACAGGAATGGGAACGGGAACAGGAATGGGAATGGAAACGGGAATGGGAACGGGAACGGGAATGGGAATGGAAATGGGAATGGAAACAAGAACGGGAACAGCACTGGGAATGGGAACAGGAATGGGAACAGGAATGGGAACAGCACTGGAAATGGGAACGGGAATGGGGATGGGGAACGGGAATGGGAACGGGAATGGGAACGGGAGCGGGAACAGCAGTGGGAACAGCACTGGGAATGGGAACGGGAATGGGAATGGGAACGGGAACAGCAATGGGAACAGCACTGGGAATGGGAACAGGACTGGGAATGGGACTGGGACGGGGAACAGGATGGAGAATGGGGACAGGAATGGGACCAGGAATGGGGAATGGGACTGGGAAAGGGACCAGGATGGGGAACGGGACTAGGACGGGGAACGGGACTGGGACGGGGAACGGGACTGGGACAGGGAATGGGACAGGGAATAGGAACAGGAACGGCATCAGGACTGGGATGGGGAATGGGACTAGGACAGGGAATGGGATCGAGAACGGGAAAGGGACTGGCAATGGGGAATGGGAATGGCAATGGGACAGGGAACAGAACTGGGATGGGGAATGTGACTGGGATGGGGAATGGGAATGGGACCGGGAATGGGAACAGGAATGGGAATGGGCACAGCACTGGGGCAGGGAACAGGACTGGGACAGGGAATGGGATGGGGAACAGGGACAGGAATGGCACTGGGAATGGGACTGGGAATGGGGAATGGGACTGGGAACAGGATCGGGATGGTGAATGGGATTGGGAATGGCAATGGGACAGGGCTAGTGTTAGGGAATGGGATGGGGACTGGGATTGGGAATGGGACCGGGAATGGGAACGGCACCGGAATGGGGATGGGGAATGGGATGAGGAACGGGGATGAGAGGCCCCAGCTCAGAGGGGATGTGGAGCCCCAGCTCAGGGGGATGTGGAGCCCCAGCTCAGAGGGGATGGGGAGCCCCAGCTCAGGGGGATATAGAGCCCCAGCTCAGGGGGATGTGGAGCTCCAGCTCAGGGGGATGTGGAGCCCCAGCTCAGGGCGGATGTGGAGCCCCAGCTCAGGGGGGATGTGGAGCTCCAGCTCAGGGGGGATGTGGAGCCCCAGCTCAGGGGGATGTGGAGCCCCAGCTCAGGGCGGATGTGGAGCCCCAGCTCAGGGGGGATGTGGAGCTCCAGCTCAGGGGGGATGTGGAGCCCCAGCTCAGGGGGGATGGGGAGCCCCAGCTCAGGGGGGATGTGGAGCTCCAGCTCAGGGGGATGTGGAGCCCCATCTCAGGGGGGATGGGGAGCCCCATCTCAGGGGGATGTGGAGCCCCAGCTCAGGGGGGATGTGGAGCCCCAGCTCGGGGGGATGGGGAGCCCCAGCTCAGAGGGGATGGGGAGCCCCAGCTCAGGGGGATGTGGAGGTCCAGCTCAGGGGGGATGTGGAGCTCCAGCTCAGGGGGATGTGGAGCCCCAGCTCAGGGGGGATGTGGAGCTCCAGCTCAGGGGGGATGTGGAGCCCCAGCTCAGGGGGATGGGGAGCCCCAGCTCAGGGGGATGTGGAGCCCCAGCTCAGGGGGATGTGGAGCCCCAGCCCAGGGGGGATGTGGAGCCCCAGCTCAGGGGGGATGTGGAGCCCCAGCTCAGGGGGGATGTGGAGCCCCAGCTCAGGGGGATGTGGAGCCCCATCTCGGGGGGATGGGGAGCCCCAGCCTGGATGCTCTGTTTACCTCGGCCAGGTCATGGATCTCCTCCTCCCGCTCCTGCAGGCGCTGCTCGGCACGGAGAACCTTCTCCTTCTCCAGTCTCAGCTCCCGCCAGGCCTCATCCAGCTCCTCCCTGTCCCTGACCAGCTGCTCCTCCTTGGATCTCAGCTCCCGGCTCCGGAACTTCAGCTCTGCCTGATCCTGGCCCGGGGGACAGCGAGCGTCACCTGTCCCGTCCTTTGGAGCAGGGGGAGGTGGTTTGGGAACCCGGGCAGGGCATCGGGGACCTTGGCCAGGCTCCTCAGCGCCGAGTCCACGCCCAGGGCGCGCTCCTTGTCCTGCTCCTCCCGCTCCCGGCTCAGGCGCTCCCGGCTGTGGAACTCGGCCCAGGCGGCCGCCAGCCGCCGCCGCTCCTCGGAGCGATCCCGCAGCTCTGCCCGCTGCTCCTCCAGCCACGCGCCCTGCGGGCCCGGGGACAGCTCCAGGCGCCGCTTGCCGCAGGGCTTGCCCTCCTTTAGCCCGGCCCTGCCGCTTCCAGAGGCAAATTCCAGAGGCTGCTTCCAGCCGGGGAGCTCCGGCTTCGTGTGGGCACCCAGCGGGCTCGACCTGGCCTGTTCCGAGCCCCTTCCAGCCCCGAGCCCTGCTCCCACCCAGCTGGTTCTGAGCCCTTCTTCCAGCCCTGCTCCCACCCTGGCTGGTTCCAAGCCCCTTCCAGTTCCCAACCAGCTGGTTCTGAGCCCCTCTCCCCGTCCCACTCCCACCCAGGTGGTTCCAAGCTTCTTCCAGTTCCCATCTTGGCTGGTTCTGAGCCCCTTTCCCAGTCCTGATTCCCATCCTGACTGCTTTTGTGCCCTTTTCCCAGTCCCACTTCCACTCCCATTCTGGCTGGTTCCAAGCCCCTTCCAGTTCCCATCCTGGCTGGTTCTGAGCCCTTTCCTCAGCCCAATCCCGCCCAGGTGGTTCCAAGCACATTCCAGTTCCCACCCTGGCTGGTTCTGAGCCCCTTTCCCAATCCTGGCTGGTTCCAAGCCCCTTTTTCCCATCCCAGTCCTACCCTGGCTGGTTCCAAGCCCCTTTCCCATCCCAGTCCCCCAAGCCCAGCCGGCTCCCAGCCCCATCCCAGAGCGGGTCCAGGCCCCGCCCTGGCATTCCCCAGCGGTTTCCCGGGGAAGCTGCAGCTCCTCCCCACTCCGGGCTCACCTGGGGCCATGACCCCGCTCACCTTGGCCTCGTCCAGCGCCGCCCTGTCCATGGCCCGCAGCTGTGCCGAGAGCCGCCGCTGCTCCTCCAGCGCCTCCCGCAGCGAATCCGCCCGGCAGCGCTCGGCAGCGGCGCGGCGGCGCTCCTGGAGCGGCAGCGGGATCGGGAGGGGCCGGACACGGACCGGGACACGGAGAGAGACAAGGGATAGGCACACGGACAGGAATGGGGACAGGGACAGGGACAAGGGACAAGGGATAGGCACACGGACAGGGATGGGGACAGGGACAGGGACAAGGGATAGGCACACGGACAGGGATGGGGACAGGGACAGGGACAAGGGACAAGGGATAGGCACACAGACAGGGATGGGGACAGGGACAGGGACAAGGGACAAGGGATAGGCACACGGACAGGAATGGGGACAGGGACAGGGACAGGGGACACAGACAGGGACAGGGGACACAGACAGGGACAGGGTGGGGACAGGGGACAGGGACACAGACAGGGATGGGGACATGGACAGGGATAGGGACAGGGACATGGACAGGGACAGAGGGGACAAGGACAGAGGGACAGGGACAGGGATGAGGACAGGGACAGAGGGGACAGGAAAAGGGACAGAGACAGGGACAGAGGACAGGGACACGGGACATGGGACACAGGGACAGGGATGGGGACAGAGACAGGGGGACATGGGACATGGACATGGACAGGGAACATGGATAGGGACAGGAACATGGGACACGAACACAGCAGACAGGAACACAGGCAGGGACATGGGACACGGGACACAGAGATGGACACAGGCACAGGACACGGATGCAGACAGGGACATGGACACAGCTCCAGGAGGGGATCCCACTCAGAAGCTCCTCCAGCCAGGCACAGACAGGGACACAGACACAGGCAGGGACACGGACACAGGACACGGGCAGGGACACAGCCGTGACCACAGCCACAGCTTCAGAACAGCCACAGCTCTGGGATGGAGCCTCACCTGCTCCAGGAGCTGCTCCTGCTCTCCCAGCCTGGTCTCCAAGTCGGCCACGGCCTCCTGGAGCCGGCTCTGCTCCCGCTCCGCGTCCTGCTGCTGCTGGCACAGCCTGGCCTGGAGTGCTGCGAGGGGCACGGGGCAGCCCAGGATGCAGGAGGTGGGATCCACCCTCCATCCACATGGAAAAAACTCCCTGTGCCCCTGCTCCATCCCCTCCCAGGACAGGGAGATCCCACATGGAAACCCCCATGCTCGAGCTCCATCCCATCCCAGGACAGGGAGATCCCAGAGGGAAAACCCCCTGTGTCCTGCCCCATCCCATCCCAGGGAGATCCCACTGTGGGATCTGCCCATGGAGGGCAGGACTCTGCCAGCCTTGGCTCCTGGCCTCTGGCTCGCCAGAAACAACTTGAATTCTGTGAATTCTGAAAATTCTGCAAATTCAGTGAATTCTGTGAATTTCATTAATTCCGTGAATTCCGAGAATTCTGCAAATTCTGCGAATTCCGTGAACTCTGTGAACTTTTCCCGTTTTCTGAGGATCTGGTGGGATCCCGGACAGAGCCAAGCCCCTGTTCGAGCGCCACTGGGCACTCGGAGCAGCAGAGCCTTTGGCCAGGAATCCCCCCAGGAGGGCTGGGACAGGGATCTACAGGCCCAGGGATCCTTCAGGACACCAGGACTGGTCCCAGGACCGCCTGGATTCTGTGGGATCGGCTCTGAGCCCTTGAGATGGAGCAGAAGGTCCCACTGGAATGATGGACTTGAAGGGAATTTACCTGTGAGCTGCTCGTACTGCTCCTGGGATCTGGGGTGATCCTGGGATCTGGGGTGATCCAGAGATCCGGGGTGATCCTGGGGTCTGCAGTGATCATGGGATGTGGGGTGATCCAGGGATCTGGGGTGATCCAGGGATCCGGGGTAATCCTGGGGTCTGGGGTGATCCAGGGATCTGGGGTGATCCTGTGCCCCAGGGTAATCCTGGGGTCTGGGGTGATCCTGCGATCTGGGAGCCCAGGTGAGACCCCGTTACCTGTGGCAGCTCTCCGGGAGGTCCTGCAGGACCGGTCCCCGCCGTGCCCGCTCCAGCTCCAGCGTCCGCACCTGGCGGGAGCGGGACAGGCTCCAGGTGCCACCCTGGAGTGGCTGTGCCCCCAGGTGACACCCCCAGGTAACACCCTCAGCCCCCACCTGGTTTTCCAGCTCCTCCAGCCGGGCCTGGAGGCTGCGCAGGGCGATCCCACAGCCGGGATGCTCCTGGCACAGGTGGGATTGGAGAGTTTGGGAATCCTGGTGGGGCTGGGATGGGAGAGCTGCCAGACCCTCCTGGTGCTGCTGGGATGGGACAGCTCCTGGACCTTCCTGGTGGGGCTGGGATGGGACAGCTCCTGGACCCTCCTGGCGCCTCTGGGCCGGAAAAGCTGCGGGATGCTTCGGGCAGAGCCAGGACGGGAGAGCTCGGGGATTCTCCAGGTGGGGCGGGGCTGGAGGAGCTGCCGGATCCTCCTGTGGGGACACGGGGATGCTCCAGAAGAGGCCTGGGAAGGGCAGCTCCCCTCTCCCGGGAATGCTGATCCATGCCCAGTCCCCCCAGATCCCAGGAAAACCCCAGGGATCCTTTCCCGGTCCTGCCCCAGCACCCACCTGAGCGGGCGTGGCAGGACCCGGTACCTCCTGCACGGCTGGGGTGAAAAATGGGACAAATCCATCACTGGGACACATGGAAGGAAGGGAGCCATCCCATCCCATGGATCCCATTATCCCATCCCATCCTATCCCATTCCATGGATCCCATCCCATCCCATCGATCCCACTGATCCCAAGGATCCCATCCCATCCTATGGATCCCATCCCATGGATCCCATTATCCCATCCCATCCTATCCCATTATCCCATCCCATCCTATCCCATTCCATGGATCCCATCCCATCCCATCCTATGGATCCCATCCCATGGATCCCATTCCCTCCCATCAATCCCATTGATTCCGTGGACCCTATCCCATCCCATGAATCCCATCCCATGGACTCCATCCCATGGATCCCATTCCATTCTATGGATCCCATCCCATCCCACTGATCCCAAGGATCCCATCTCATCCTATGGATCCCACCTCATACCACTGATCCCATGGATCCCATCCCATCCATCCCATCTCATCCCATTGATTTCATTGATTCCATGGATCCCATCCCATCTTATCGATCCCATCCCATGGATCCCATCCCATTCCATGGACCCAATCCCATCCCATCCATCCCCTCCCATGATCCTATTGATCCCATCCCATCCCATGGATCCCATTATCCCCTCATCCCATCCCATCCCATCCCATCCTGTCATCCCATTATCCCAGCCTCTTATCCCACTATCCCACTATTGCATTATCTCATCCCACTATCCCATTATCCCATCATCCCATTACCCTGTTATCCCATCCTGATATCCAGTTATCCTGATAGCCAATTATCCCGATATCCCACTATCCCATTATTCCATCCCATCATCCCGCTATCCCATTATCCCATTACTCCGTTATCCCATCCCATTATCCAATTATCCCGATATTCCATTATCCCATCCCGTTATCCGGTTATCCCATTATCCCATCCCCTGGCACAGCTCCCCCAGTTCCCAGGGTCCCGAGGTGTCCCTTGCCCAGGCCAGGTGACCTCCGAGGACACCTGGGGGGTGACAGGGGCCTCACCTGCTGCCACCTGCCCGCGGGGCCGTGTCCCGACGGGGAGCTCCAGCCTGGACCGGGAACAAATCCCACAGGGAGTGAGGGGGACCAGGACCCGCCCCCAGCCCGGCCTGGCCTCGGCTACCTGTGTCACCTGTGTCACCTGTGCCACCCGAGTCACCTGTGCCACGTCACCTGTGCCACCTGTCCCACCTGTGTCACCCGAGTCACCTGTGCCACCTGTGTCACCTGTGCCACCCGAGTCACCTGTGACACCTGAGTCACCTGTGACACCCGAGTCACCTGTGCCACCTGTGTCACCTGTGACACCCGAGTCACCTGTGCCACCTGTGTCACCTGTGACACCTGAGTCACCTGTGCCATGTCACCTGTGCCACCCGAGTCACCTGTGACACCTGAGTCACCTGTGCTATGTCACCTGTGCCACCTGTCCCACCTGTGTCACCCGAGTCACCTGTGCCACCTGTGTCATGTCACCTGTGTCACCTGAGTCATCTGTGCCACCTGTGTCAAGTCACCTGTGTCACCCGAGTCACCTCTGCCACCTATGCCATGTCACCTGTGCCACCTGTGCCACCTGTGTCACCTGTGCCACCCGAGTCACCTGTGCCATGTCACCTGTGCCACCCGAGTCACCTGTGCCACCTGTGTCACCTGTGACACCTGAGTCACCTGTGCCATGTCACCTCTGCCACCTGTGCCACCTGTGTCACCTGTGCCACCTGAGTCACCTGTGCCATGTCACCTGTGCCACCCGAGTCACCTGCGCCACCTGTGTCATGTCACCTGTGTCACCTGTGCCACGTCACCTGTGCCACCTGTGCCACGCCACCTGTGCCACCTATGCCATGTCACCTGTGCCACCTGTGCCATCTATACCATGTCACCTGTGCCACCTCGGCCACCTGAGTCATCTTTGCCACCTGTGCCACCTGTGTCACCTCTGCCACCTGGGTCACCTGTGCCATGTCACCTGTGCCACCTGTGCCACTCAAGTCATCTGTGCCACCTGTGCCATGTCACCTGTGCCACCCGAGTCACCTGTGTCACCCGAGTCACCTGTGCCACCTGTGTCATGCCACCTGTGTCACCCAAGTCACCTCTGCCACCTATGCCATGTCACCTGTGCCACCTGTGCCACCTGTGCCACCCGAGTCACCTGTGCCACCTGTGTCATGTCACCTGTGCCACCTGTGCCACCCGAGTCACCTGTGCCACCTGTGTTATGTCACCTGTGTCACCTGTGCCACCCGAGTCACCTGTGCCACCTGTGCCATGCCACCTGTGCCACCTCAGCCACCTGAGTCATCTGTGCCACCTGTCCCACCTGTGTCACCTGTCCCACCTGTGTCACCTGTCCCCCCCCCACCTGCCCAGTGTCAGGGATCTCACCTTTGGGATTCAGAAGGAACGGGGACACCCCAAACCTCCATCCCAGGGTGCCCTCCCTGACACTGGTCACCTGAGCCCTCCCAGGTGACACCTGTGTCCCAGGTGAGCTGAGCCAGGGCAGCCTCGGCCGGGAGCTGGGAGGTGAGAGGAGCTCAGGTGGGGGAATTCCAGAACAGGGACATCCCTGGGCACACCTGGAGGACACCTGGGACAGGGACATCACCTGGGACACCTGAAGAGGACCCCTGGGGGACAGTGATGTCACCTGGGACATCTGGGCACACCTGGGACAGGGACATCCCCTGGCACAGTGATGTCACCTGGAACACCTGGAGGACACCTGGGACAGGGACATCCCCTGGCACACCTAGGACAGGGACATCCCGTGGCACACCTGGAGGACACCTGGGCTGGGATCTCCTGGATCCCAGGTGGGAGTTCCTGGGAGCTCCCGTTACCTGCTGGGCTCGGGGGGCTCCAGGACCCTCCAGGGGTGGGAATTCTGCTCCGGAGGCTCTGCCTGGCACCGCTTCGGGGCCGGGGCAGCGCCGAGCCAGCCGCGGTCCCGCGGGGATCCCGGGGCACCGGGGCCTGGGGGATCCTCGTCCTTCGGTCCCAGGGGATCCTTGTCCTTCTGCCCCAATCCCGGGAAATCCTTGTTCTTCGATCCCAATCCTGGGAAATCCTCGTTCTTCGACCCCAGTCCTGGGAAATCCTTGTCCTTCGACCCCAATACTGGGAAATCCTTGTTCTTCGATCCCAATCCTGGGAAATCCTCGTTCTTCGACCCCAGTCCTGGGAAATCCTTGTCCTTCAACCCCAGTCCTGGGAAATCCTTGTTCTTCGATCCCAATCCTGGGAAATCCTTGTTCTTCGATCCCAGTCCCGGGGGATTCTTGTCCTTCGGTCCCAGTCCCAGGGGATCCTTGTCCTTCTGTCCCAGTCTCGGGAAATCCTCATCCTTCGATCCCAAGCCCACGGGATCCTCGTCCTTTGATCCCAATCCTGAAGGATCCTTGTTCTTCAGTCCCAGGAAATCCTTGTCCTTCGATCCCAGTTCCAGGAATTCCTTGTCCTTCGATCCCAATCCTGGGAAATCCTTGTCCTTCTGTCCCAGTCCTGGGAAATCCTTGTCCTTCTGTCCCAGTCCCGGGATATCCTCATCCCCTAATTCCAGGAAATCCTCGTCCTTCAGCCCCAGCCAGGTGGCCCCGGAGGGACGTTGGGAGCTGCTCCCAACCGGACACCTGCAGGGGGAGAGGGACACTGGGGACACTGGGGACAATAGGGAAAACAGTGACTCTGAGGACACTGGGGACAATGGGGAAATGGGGACACTGGGGACAGTGGGGACACATGGGGACTGGGCAGGGGACACTGGGGACACAGTGGACATTGGGGACAACAGCAGCTCTGGGGACACTGGGGACAATGGGGACACTGGGAACACTGAGGACAATGGGGGACAATAGGGATATGGGGGACAATGGGGACAATGGGGACACATGGGGACTGCGCAGGGGACACTGGGGACACAGTGGACATTGGGGACAACAGCAGCTCTGGGGACACTGGGGACAATGGGGACACTGGGAACACTGAGGACAATGGGGGACAATAGGGATATGGGGGACAATGGGGACAATGGGGACACATGGGGACAATGGGGACACATGGGGACTGGGCAGGGGACACTGGGACACTGGGGACATTGGGGACAACAGCAACTCTGAGGACACTGGGGACAATGGGGACACTGGGAACACCGAGGACAATGGGGGACAATAGGGATATGGGGGACAATGGGGATATGGGGGACAGTGGGGATACGGGGGACAGTGGGGACAATGGGCACCCCAGGGGTATTGGGGACACTGGGGAACTGGGGACATCAGGGACATTGGGGACATTAGGGGACATTGAGGGACATTGAGGGACATGAGGGACACTGGGGGATATTGGGGACACTGGGGACATTCAGGACAATGGGGACATTGGGGACACGGCTGGGTGGGGCCATCCCCCCCTCCCCCGGTACCTCCGTCCCCGTCTCTGCGCTGTCCCCGAGGCCACCGAGGGCTCGTAGGATCCGAAGAGAAAATCCGTCTGGATCCGGGCCCCGCCCGGCCCTGCGGAACAACGGACACGAAATTCCCAGAATTCCTGAAATTCCCAATGGGATTGGCCTTGGAAAACCCCTGTGCTGCCCCTCCCCGGAATTCCCAATGGAACTAAACCTCTGGAAAACCCCTGTGCTGCTCCTCCCCGGAATTCCCAATGGAATTAAACCTCTGGAAAACCCCTGTGCTGCCCCTCCCCGGAATTCCCAATGGAATTAAACCTCTGGAAAACCCCTGTGCTGCCCCTCCCTGGAATTCCCAGTGGGATTTTGACCCACTGTGCTGCCCCTCCCCGGAATTCCCAGTGGGATTTTGACCCACTGTGCTGCCCCTCCCTGGAATTCCCAGTGGGATTTTGTTCCTCTGGAACCCCTTCCCATGGATCTCCCACCCCGGCCATGCTCACCTGGCCGCTCCTGTCCCTTGGGGTCCGGCTGCAATTCCGCCTTTCCCGGCTGCTCCTGGATCCCGGCGCGGGCCTTCCGGAGCCCCTGGCTGGGCACAGGCAGGGTGGCACCGAGGGTGGCACCGGGACCACCCCGTGCCCATCCCTGTCCCCATCCCGGTGTCCCCTCACCCCCCCGGCGTTCCAGGCGTGCTTCCGGCTCCATCGGCGCTGCTGCCGAGTCCCAGGGAATCCATCAGGTCATCGACGTCGTCCCCAAAGGTGACATCGGGACGGGGCACGGCCGGGGCTGGGGGGAAGGCACTGATGGCATCTGGACAGCCCTGGGTGCCACCAGCGCTGGGGCATCTCCAGGTGTCACCAACATTGGGACATCCCCAGGTGCCACCAGCTCTGGGACATCCCCAGGTGTCACCAGCTCTGGGACATCCCCAGGTGTCACCAGAACTGGGACATCCCCAGGTGTCACCAGCTCTGAGACATCCCCAGGTGTCACCAGAACTGGGACATCCCCAGGTGCCACCAGCTCTGGGACATCCCCAGGTGCCACCAGCTCTGGGACATCCCCAGGTGCCACCAGCTCTGGGACATCCCCAGGTGTCACCAGAACTGGGACATCTCCAGGTGCCACCAGCTCTGGGACATCCCCAGGTGTCACCAGAACTGGGACATCTCCAGGTGCCACCAGCTCTGGGACATCCCCAGGTGTCATCAGAACTGGGACATCCCCAGGTGTCACCAGAACTGGGACATCTCCAGGTGCCACCAGCTCTGGGACATCTCCAGGTGTCACCAGAACTGGGACATCCCCAGGTGTCATCAGAACTGGGACATCCCCAGGTGCCACCAGTTCTGAGACATCCCCAGGTGTCACCAGAACTGGGACATCCCCAGGTGTCATCAGAACTGGGACATCCCCAGGTGCCACCAGCTCTGGGACATCTCCAGGTGCCACCAGCTCTGGGACATCCCCAGGTGTCACCAGAACTGGGACATCTCCAGGTGCCACCAGCTCTGGGACATCCCCAGGTGTCACCAGAACTGGGACATCTCCAGTGCCACCAGTTCTGAGACATCCCCAGGTGTCACCAGAACTGGGACATCCCCAGGTGTCACCAGAACTGGGACATCTCCAGGTGCCACCAGCTCTGGGACAGCCATGGCTGCCACCAGCGCTGGGACATCTCAGGGACATCCTCAGGTGCCACCAGCTCTGGGACATCCCTGAGTGTCACCAACACCAGAACATCTCCAGTGTCACCAATGCTGGGACATCTCCAGTGCCACCAGCGCTGGGACATCCCCAGGTGTCATCAGAACTGGGACATCTCCAGGTGTCATCAGAACTGGGACATCTCCAGGTGCCACCAGCTCTGGGACAGCCATGGCTGCCACCAGCGCTGGGACATCTCAGGGACATCCCCAGGTGCCACCAGCTCTGGGACATCCCTGAGTGTCACCAACACCAGAACATCTCCAGTGTCACCAATGATGGGACATCTCCAGTGCCACCAGTGCTGGGACATCCCCAGGTGTCACTAGCTCTGGGACATCTCAGGGACATCTGAGGGACATCCCCGGGTGTCACCAACACTGGGACATCTCCGGGTGTCACCAATCGGCTCTGGGATGTCCCTGAGTGTCACCAACCAGATAAAGAACATCCCTGGGTGTCACCAAAACTGGGACATCTCCAGTGTCACCAGCTCTGGGACATCCCTGGGTGTCACCAGCACTGAGACATCTCCAGGTGCCACCAGGACTGGGACATCCCTGGGTGTCACCAGCACTGGGACATCTCCAGGTGCCATCAGGACTGGGACATCTCCAGGTGCCACCAGGACTGGGACATCCCTGGGTGTCACCAGCACTGGGACATCTCCAGGTGCCACCAGGACTGGGACATCTCCAGGTGCCACCAGGACTGGGACATCCCTGGGTGTCACCAGCACTGGGACATCTCCAGGTGCCACCTACTCCGGGAGTCTCCATGTCCCCCCGTGTCCCCTCCCTGTCCCCGCCATGTCCCCATGTTCCCCGTCCCACAGCACTGGAGTTTGACCCCTTGGGAATTGGGTTTGATCCCCTGGAATGGGGTTGATCCCACAGGAATGGGGTTTGATTCCACGGGAATGTGGTCTGATCCCACAACAATGGGGTCTGATCCCATGGGAGGGGGTTGATCCCTTGTAATGGGGTTAATCCCACAACAATGGGGTGTGATCCCTTGGAATGAGGTTTGATCCCATGGGATGGGGTTGATCCCATGGAATGGGGTTTGATCCCATGGAATGGGGTCTGATCCCACGGGATGGGGCTGATCCCATGGAATGGGGTTGATCCCTTGGAATGGGGTTGATCCCATGGGATGGGGTTTGATCCCTCGGGATGGGGTTTGATCCCATGGAATGGGGTTGATCTCTTGGAATGGGGTTTGATCCCATGGGATGGGGTTGATCCCATTGAATGGGGTTGATCCCTTGGAATGGGGTTTGATCCCATGGGATGGGGTTGATCCCATGGAATGGGGTTTGATCCCATGGGATGGGGTTTGATCCCTTGGAATGGGGTTGATCCCTTGGAATGGGGTTTGATCCCAAGGAATGGGGTTTGATCCCATGGAATGGGGTTGATCCCATGGGATGGGGTTGATCCCATGGGATGGGGTTGATCCCACAGCACTGGGGTTGATCCTATGGGAATTCCCGGTACCTTTTTGGGGACCCGGCCCCTTCCCACGTTTCCCCAGCCTGGACCCGGCTTTGGCAATTCCCAGGATTTCTGCATCCAGCTCGTCCAGCTCATCCAGGTGATCCATGGGATCCAGGTGATCCATTGGATCTTGGTGATCCAGCTCCTAGGGGGGGGCAGCTCCTGCCCTCACCTGCAGCCCAGGTGGGATCCCAAATCCCTTGGGAACTCTGCCCCGCCCACCTCCACCCCTTCTGTGTTCCCACTGGGAATTTCCCCTTTTTTTGCAAATTTACCATTTTTTGGGATTTTCCCGTTTTTTGGGATTTTCCCGTTTTTTGGGAATCTCTCGGTTTTTGGTATTTTCCTGGTTTTTGGTATTTTCCCTCCGCAATCCCGATCCCGCCCCCACCCCCCACCGGGCACAGCCCAGGTGAGGGGGTGGGGCCCCAGGTGCTCCCAGGTGGGCACACCGGCCCGGGATGGGGAGGAGCAGGGCTGGGCTCACCTGGGCCCACCCGGGCTCACCTGGGCCTCACCTGCAGGAAAGGGGCGTGGGAACCTCGGGAGGGCGGAGCCGGGGCCTCCTCTGGAAACAAGGGAGGACTCAGGGATGGACACGGAGCCAGGTGGGAACGGGGAGGGCGGGGCATCCCCCCCAGGTGACCCCAGGTGATCCTGGCACAGGGGATTCCCTTCAGGTGACCCCAGGTGATTCCCTCCAGGTGATCCCAGATGAGCCCAGGTGATCCCTCCAGGTGATCCCAGGTGATCCCCCCAGGTGAAATCCCCCCATGTGACCCCAGGTGATTCCCCCAGGTGATCCCTCCAGGTGATCTCCCCAGGTGATTCCCTCCAGGTGAAATCCTCCCATGTGACCCCAGGTGATCCCCCCAGGTGAGCCCAGCTGATCCCAGCTGATCTCCCCAGATGACCCCAGGTGATTCCCCCAGGTGATTCCCCCAGGTGATTCCCCCAGGTGATCCCAGCTGATCTCCCCAGATGACCCCAGGTGATTCCCCCAGGTGATTCCCCCAGGTGAGCCCAGCTGATCCCAGCTGATCTCCCCAGATGACCCCAGCTGATCTCCCCAGGTGAGCCCAGGTGACGCCGCTGGGAGCTCTCACTTTACCATCGGATCCCAGGAGCTCGCCGAGCACGTCCTCGATGGGATCTGGAACAGGACAGAGCCCAGGTGGGCCCAGGTGGGTCCAGGTGAGCCCAGGTGGGTTCCCCATACCAGGCAGATGGAAAAAGCTCCTGGAACATCTCACCTATCTCTGGGAACATCTCACCTGTCCCCTGGAACATCTCACCTGTCCCATCTCACCTGTCCCTTGTCACATCTCACCTGTCCCCATGGACATTCCCACCCCTCCCCATCCCAGCATTCCCAGGAACCCAAATCCCCTGGAGAGCAGGCGAGGGCAGGTGAGGACAGGTGAGGGGGACAAGGACAGGTGAGGACAGGTGAGGGGGACAAGGACAGGTGAGGACAGGTGAGGAGAAGTGAGGACAGGTGAGGGGGACAAGGACAGGTAAGGACAGGTGAGGGCTCTCACCTGGTGTCCTGCTCCGGGCCTTGGCAGCCTGGGGAGAGACAAAATTCCCTTGGGAGAAAGGGAAGCGCCGGAATCTCCCCACACGGCAAAGGTGAGACATGAGGGGATCCCACCTGGATCCCACACCTGGACCCCACACCTGGATCCCACACCTGGATTCCGTCTAATCCCACACCTGGATCCCACACCTGGATTCCATCTAATCCCACACCTGGATCCCACACCTGGATCCCTCACCTGGATCCCTCACCTGGATCCCTCACCTGGACCCCACACCTGGATCCCACACCTGGATCCCACCTGGACCCCACACCTGGATCCCACCTGGATCCCTCACCTGGATCCCACACCTGGATCCCTCACCTGGACCCCACACCTGGATCCCACACCTGGATCCCACACCTGGATCCCACCTGGATCCCTCACCTGGATCTCACCTGGATCCCACCCGGGTCCCACACCTGGATCTCACCTGGATCCCTCACCTGGATCCCACACCTGGATCCCACCTGGATCCCACACCTGGACCCCACACCTGGATCTCACCTGGATCCCACCCGGGTCCCTCACCTGGACCCCACACCTGGACCCCCATCAGTCTCACCTGTCTGCCCTCACTCACCCTGGCCCGGCCCGGCCCGGCCGCCATTCCCGGGCGATCCCAGCTCCGCCCGCCCGGTACCGGCTGCGGCCCCGCGCTCAACGCCGCCCCGGCCGCGGCCCTGAGGGGAGACGGGGGCGCCGCTCGGTCCCGCTCCCGGCCCCGCTCCCGTTCCTGCTCCCATTCCCGGCCCCGCACCCAGTCCCGGTCCCGGCCCCGCACCCGGTCCCAGTCCCGTTCCCGTTCTCGCTCCCGGAGCGTCCCGGGGCTCCCCCGCCTCCCTCACCCGGCCCCGTGCTCGCCATGGGCGCCGCCATATTGCGCGCCGTACTCATGGAAGGCCCCCGCTGCCATAGCAACGAGGCCGCCCCGCTCGGCGCCTGATTGGAAACCCGCCGTTACCATAGCAACGCGGCTGCCCGCGCGCCGCTCCTAAGGAAGGCTCCCCGTTACCATGGCGACGGGGCTGCCCTTTGCAACGCCTGATTGGAAAGACACCGTTACCATGGCGACGGGGCTGCCCTTCGCAACGCCTGATCGGAAAGCCGCCGTTACCATGGCGACGGGGCTGCCCAGAGCAGCGCCTGATCCCAGATGCTGTCCCGATTCTCCTCCGTCTCGCCGGCGATTCCCCCATGTCGCGGGGTTTATCCCTGTCGGGAGCTCTGCGTTCCCTGCCGGGATCCCGGCGTGGGTACCCCCGTGCGAAACATCGCGATATGCCGCCAGAAAATGGCGATATCGCGACACAACCCCTGGATGCCGCCTGAAAATCGCAATATCGCGACACAACCTCCAGGGTGTGGCATTAAAATGGCGATATCGCGACACAACACCTGGATGTCGCCAGAAAAATCCCAAAAATCGCCCGGAGGCCCTAAAATCACTTTTATTCATAAACAAACGGGGCTGGGCCAGAAATGGAGGAAAAATGGGGGAGGGGCAGGGGGGAGGGCTGTACTGGGAGCACGGGGATGGCTGTACTGGTCTGTACTGGTCTGTACTGGGCGGGCTCTATTGGTAGTACAGCTCCAGGTTCATCCCGTCGTGGATCTCATCTGAGCCAGGGTCAAGGAAACAAAGCTGGGGTTTGGGGGGGCAGAGGATCGGGGCTGAAGGGTTTGGGGTTTTTGGGGCTGAAGGGTTTTGGGGACAGGTTTGGGGTTTTTGGGGCTGAAGGGTTTTGGGGTTTTTGGGGCTGAAGGGTTTTGGGGACAGGTTTGGGGTTTTTGGGGCTGAAGGGTTTGGGGTTTTTGGGGCTGAAGGGCTTTGGGGACAGGTTTGGGGTTTTTGGGGCTGAAGGGCTTTGGGGTTTTTGGGGCTGAAGGGTTTTGGGGACAGGTTTGGGGTTTTGGGGGCTGAAGGGTTTTGGGGACAGGTTTGGGGTTTTGGGGGCTGAAGGGTTTTGGGGTTTTTGGGGCTGAAGGGTTTTTGGGTTTTTGGGGCTGAAGGGTTTTGGGGAGAGGTTTGGGGTCTTTGGGGCTGAAGGGTTTTGGGGTTTTTGAGGCTGAAGGGTTTTTGGGGTTGAAGGGTTTTGGGTTTTTGGGGCTGAAGGGTTTTGGGGACAGGTTTGGGGTTTTTGGGGCTGAAGGGTTTTGGGGTTTTTGGGGCTGAAGGGTTTTTGGGTTTTTGGGGCTGAAGGGTTTTGGGGAGAGGTTTGGGGTCTTTGGGGCTGAAGGGTTTTGGGATGGGGTTTGGGGTTTTTGGGGTTTTAGGATTTTGGGGAGGGGTTCTTGAGTTTGTGGGGTTTTAGGATTTTGGGGAGGGGTTCTGGGGTTTTTGGGGTTTTAGGATTTTGGGGAGGGGTTCTTGAGTTTGTGGGGTTTTAGGATTTTGGGGAGGGGTTCTTGAGTTTGTGGGGTTTTAGGATTTTGGGGAGGGGTTCTGGGGTTTGTGGGGTTGAAGGGTTTTGGGGAGGGGTTCTGGGGTTTGTGGGGTTGAAGGGTTTTGGGGGGTTTTTTGGAGGTCTGGGAGGAATTTTTGGGGTTGAAGGGTTTTGGGGTTCCAGGGTGTTTGGGGTCAGGCGTTTGGGGTTGGGTTTTTGGGGTTCTGGGGTGTTTGGGGTCGGGTTTTTGGGTGGATACAGTCCCCAAGCGTGACGTGGTCCTTGAAGATGGTGTACCTGGGGGGAAGGAGGAGAGGGAGGGGTGTCACCCCCTCCCCAAAACCCCAGGGGAGGTGGCACCGCCCCCACGGGCCCCAAAACCCCCTAAATCCCCCCCAAAACCCCGGGGCTCCCTCCTGACCCCCCCCAAAACCCTGTGGCTCCCTCCTGACTCCCCCAAAACCCTGGGGTTCCCTCTTGACCCCCACCCCAAACACCGAGCCCCCTCAGACCCTCCCCAAAACCCCCTCAAGTGCCCCCCCAGCCTCCCAGAACCCCTGGGGTGCCCCCCCAGGCGCCCCCCAAGCCCCCCAGAGCCCCCAGACCATTTTTTTGAGG